>NC_084565.2:18175000-18280000 GCF_033978685.3 Nerophis lumbriciformis
ACCCGCTTACAATAGTAGTGCACAATTGCTCAAGGTCAATGCAATGACTAACAATGCAGTCAGAGCACATTACAGTCAGTCAAAATGTATTGTTGTCTCATTCTAAGATAGGGACCTGGATTCAGGCCGGATTGTAGACTCTGGTGGGCCAGATCTGTTTAGTTTGAGGACCCCTGGTTTAAAGGAAATCTGCACTTTTTTTGGAATTTTTCCCATCATCCTATATGAGGCAAGAATACCGTATTTTTCTGACTATAAGTCGCAGTTTTTTTCATAGTTTGGCGGGGGTGCGACTTATACTCAGGAGCGACTTATGTGTGAAATTATTAACACATTAGCGTAAAATATCAAATAATATTATTTAGCTCATTCAGAGACTAGACGTATAAGATTTCATGGGATTTAGCGATTAGGAGTGACAGATTGTTTGGTAAACGTATAGCATGTTCTATATGTTATAGTTATTTGAATGACTCTTACTATAATATGTTATGTTAACATATCAGGCACGTTCTCAGTTGGTTATTTATGCCTCATATAACATACACTTATTCAGCCTGTTGTTCACTATTCTTTATTTATTTTAAATTGCCTTTCAAATGTCTATTCTTGGTGTTGGGTTTTATCAAATAAATTTCCCCAAAAAATGCGACTTATACTCCAGTGCGACTTATATATGTTTTTTTCCTTCTTTATTATGCATTTTCGGCCGGTGCGACTTATACTCCGAAAAATACGGTAAACATCTTTCCGTTCTCTGTGCGTTCTAAAGAGTGAAAAACACCTGTGTGTAGTTGGCCCCCCTTATCATTGCAAATATTAAAATAACAATGCCATTCATTTGTGCAACATTTGTGCTGTAAAAAATGTGCTTTGTGCCATTACAGATTTTCTGACTAGTGACGTCATCCAGCCGCCCAATTTGTCAAAATAAACCCAAACTTACCCCATTCGTTCGTGCTACAAGCATTTTTTGTCTATTATAGGTTTTGTGTTATTACCTATTATTTTTCATTACCAGTCCCTTACTTGTCAAAATCTCCCCAAACTTGTCCCAAACGTTTGTGCTGCAAACAGTTTTTTGTCTATTATAGTTTTTATGTTATTAACGTCTTATTTTTCATAACCAGTCCCCGACTTGTCAAAATCTCCCCCAACTTGTCCCAAACGATTGTGCTGCAAACATTGTTTGTCTAACGATCATAGTTTTTATGTAATTAACGTTTTTGTTATTATCAACAAGCTCCCCACCTTGTCAAAATCTTACCAAACCTGTCCCAAACGTTTGTGCTGCAAAATGTGTTTGTCTTTTATAGTTTTTATGTTAACTAATGTAGTTTTTATGTTATAAATATGGTATTATTCATAAACAGACACCCGACCATGCCAAATCTCCCCAAACATGTGGCGCAGGTCGGTTCTTGTCTTAATAGGGAATGATATAGGCAAAATTCCAAAGAAAAGTGAGGTTCCCCTTTAAGGAAATGAAAAGGGATGACTCACATAGTAGATTCTAATGGTCACAGTAGTATAAAATGAAGTTTACCGCTGTATAATGAAACTAATATAAAATAAAACTACAGGTACTCAAACCTTCATTGGCTCATTTGGTGCCAGTTTTTACAACTAAATGGAATGCTAACGTAGAAGATTCCAACTGATTTCGTTGTTCCACAGCGATTGTTTTGTGAAGCAATACCTCACTGCTAACTAGGGGGAATTCCACTTTAACAACTGTTGCTGTCGTTGAAGGAAGGGATGCTCTTTTGCATCTTAACATTGTTTTTTTCAGTACAATGTAGCGAAACCATCATTGACCAGGCACACTCTCCTTGTGTTGGAGTATAAATAGTTCGGGTTTTGGCATCAGCTGCTAGACTAGATCTGACCAATGAGAATGAACTGATGACGCCTACTTGGATGAGAGGCCAAACGTCTTCTAAGAGAAACCGAACAGTCCAGTTAAGATCGATTGAATGCCCTGACATAGAAATATTTTGTAATGAAGTGGAAAGGAGGATTGCTAGAGGCTCCCATTGCACTTTGCAACATTCTTAACTGTCATACAAGTGTAAAAAGAAGTTAACCGCTGTAAAGTAAATGATAAATACCATCAAACTGTATACTGGTCTCATTAACTCAAGTCAAAGATGACTTGTGACTTAGAGACGAGCCTCTTCACTGACTTTGCAGTGCATATCATGAAAGGCAACTTATTGTCACCTTGGCCATATTGCACTGAGTTGCCAGACAAAACCGTGTTTTAATCACTATGCTATGTCAAAATATGGTTCTTTTGAGGTTGTATTGTTACTTTTTTTCTTTGTCATCGCTAGTGTTCTTCCGTGGTAGTGTTACAGAACAAGACAAAAGCAAAATACACATGTGGACTCATTCTTAGAGGGGTTTGCGGAAGTTTGTATGATATGCTAGCAAGATTAGAAATGAATTTTTCCTGGAAAATGTGGGTCAGTTTCCAAAATATTTTGTCATTTTCAATTTTGGGGGTTCACACTACATTGTACACAAATTGTATGCTTACTGCAAAAAGTGGAAAAGAGAAAGTTTATCAGACATCAAGTAAAAGCAAGAGTATTTTAAACAACAAACCTGGTTATTTGTGTTGTCTAAAATACTTTTTAACAAGCCCATTAAATAGGCAAACTATTCTCTCTCATCCCGTCATACCTTTTTTCAGTATTCAGACAACAGGGAAAAGCTACATCAATACCAATGACGTTCTGGCGACATTTACATCAACATCTCTCATTGTTGTGAAAGTGTCACCATGGCGATATTGTCTCGTCTTACCCGTTGGAAGGGTTAGTCTTTTGCTGGGCATCTTTGTTGTCTTGCAAGTGCAACCTATAAAAGAAAAAACAACAGCAGAGAGATATAATTTCATGGGATTATGTCCTACCCCTGACCTATAATGTAGTCAACCAAGTACATAATACACAAAACGCATGGAGGAGGACATATGGGAGGAGGGAATGATGGTATTGAATTACAATTGTTGGCCCCGACCTGTTTTGGAGCCAATCAACGAGAAACATTCACTCTTAAGACACCTGAGACAATAGGATATTTTTATAAAATACGCTTGATATTTTTATAAGATACGCTTGTAAGACAATCGGGCATCCGACATCCTTGGGGAAATCGAGACTAAAACAGCCTGATTATAAGTGTGTATTGTTTATTCCAATTATGATAACTAGCATGATGTTGCTGTTTACATATGACTTAGACTTAGACTTCCTTTTTATTGTCATTCAAATTTGAACTTTACAGCACAGATAAGAACGAAATTTCGTTACATAAGCTCATGGTAGTGCAGGATAAAAAAGCAATACGGTGCATATATAAATAAATAAATATATATAAATAATATTAAATATATATATAAAATAAATAAATATATATAAATATACATAAATAAATAAATAGATTACTGTACAGATAAATATATTGCACTTTTTCACATGCGTCCACGTTTATGGATGTATGTTATATTGTCTTTTTTATTCCAGCGAGTTAATCCATTTTGGGGGGAGTTGAGGGGATAATTTAATTATGATGCGTTCAAGAGTCTTACGGCCTGAGGGAAGAAGCTGTTACATGACTGACATGTTAGTAGAACTGCAGCTCGCACAGCTATGATAGTGTTGCTAATGTGTGTGTCCATCTTTGCCATCCTTATTGTTACATTGTCTAATATACGGCATGTGGTTTGTTGCACAAGTTCAGAACTATAGTGTAAATATGTAATGTAAAAAAAATATAAAGTAGCTCTTACTAAAATCATTTTCAAACTGCCTAAATTCCAACATAAAGGCTAGATTTGAGGCAACAAACTTCCAATGTATTGTGGGATTTTTTTGAAACGTACATAAAATATTGAAATAGTGTGGGAACTTTAATGTGATGTCATCCTTTGCTATAGCAATGACTGAAATGCTACTGATCCCATTACATGCCGATAAATTAACAAAGTTATTTTAAAAGGTACTGTAGCAATACTACAAGGGGTTTATGATTCGATTTAATTTAGAATTTGTGGTTGCTGATACAATTCAGGAACAATATTCTTTTAGAACGATACAATCCAAATCGTTTCAATAACTTTTCAGCAAAAAGAATAACAACCAGGTGACTGTGAAATAAATACTGCATACTGGTTTCTTGTAAGGGAAATAGATATAAACGAATTATGGATACAAACAAGCAAGTAAACAACAAATAATGGTCAATATATTCACGTCTTATTTGAATAAAGTGCAACTAACACTTTAGGTTGAATTAACAAAAGGAAACCTTTTCTGGTTACATTTTCAACATTCAAGCAATTTTCAATAAAACTACAGTAACCAACATTTTACAGTAGATTTATCTGCTAAATAAAGTTCCCGGAACTGGCCATATTGGTTCTCGCCCTGGCGTCGCCGATGAAGGACAGAGCGTTCCGGGTGTGCAGAAGTATGTATGCCCCTTCATCCCTGTTGATGATGTTGGTCCCACGCTTCTCAATTTCCACAGCCTCCTATTCTCTATTCTATGTATTTGTTTCTGATTAAATGACTTCTTTTTTGGCTTAAAGTTGTGTTGTGGCTTTTGTAATTGTGCTATGGCTGAAAGTTTGTGTTGTAATTTATGATATTGTCTTGTGGCGTTTGCATTTGGTATGACCTTTCTCGCCCACCGTAGGTATAAGCCATAGACGGTCAGACAGACTAACGTTTAAACGTCCTTTATCGTTAAAAGTGCAAAACTTCATAAATAGTTCTTAAATCAAATGTTTTCGTTTTTCTAGTATTGATCAAATCTTTGATTCCCTTTTAATCCAACTTTTTTTACTGGCATTTTCAAATAGACAGAAAAAAGTGCAAGTCGAAACAGTACAATTATAAAGTCAGTAAACTATTTACACCCTCTCCCTTAAAGCTCAAATCACCAACTCACCCTCCCACCCCACTCAGGTCACATCAACAAGGGACATATGGCACAATCATATAGCAAGTAAGACGACAAAGACAGACACATTCTCTCACACACACACACACACACACACACACACACACACACACACACACACACACATACGGGGCCAGAGACAGACAAACAGGCTGAAAGGAGAGAGAGAAAAATAAAAAAATACAAAATAATACAAAATAATACAAAATAATAATAAATAAAATAGAGATTATTCGTCATCTGCGCCTGGGCATAAGTCAAGAGAGTTGACATATAGCAAGAAAGGACTCCATGAGCTTTCAAACGCTTGAGCCGAGCCTTTTAGCGAAAACCTAAGTTTTTCCAGTTTTAGATTGTAGAGAACCTCTCTAATCCAACGGTCGTGTGATGGGGGGCGAGCCAGCTTCCAATTAAACAAGATCAATTGCCTGGCCAGCAAGGTCGTAAAAGCAACAGCGCGTTTTAGTGGCTGATAATGGGTTGGGGGGAAAGTTTTTTGATTCCCTTTGAAAACGATCTTAGATCGATACCTATTTTCTGGAGGGCAAACTTGCCGAGCACAGATCAATTAGTTGAAGCGAAAGAATATAAATCGACATATTGATTTCATCGTTAAACCCCTAATTATTACACATTATTACTTAAAAACACAAACAATCCAATGAATAAGGCCTTTTTTATAGCTCACCTGAAGTTACTAAAGATGGGATCCAATTGTGGAGTGTTTATGAGTGATAACCTGCAGTAATGAAAGAGCTCATTTTACTTCTGTCGCTAAAATGGCAAACCCTGGGGTACTTCCACATACCCGCTCTGGGAGTGCGCGCCATCAGGGACGTCTTGCACACCATCCCTGCGAAGAGGTCAAAGATCAACTTGGAGAGTCACAATGTAACAATGGGTCCCATTAAGATGAAAATGACGGTGGCAAAACTAATCTGAAAATGTGACGAAAAACCCAGATTGACAAATTAAAGCAGTGGTTCTTAACCTTGTTGGAGGTACCGAACCCCACTAGTTTCATATGCACATTCACTGAACCCTTCTTTAGCGAAAAATAAAATGTCGGGGTTTTTTCAAATTCAAGACAAAGTTATATGTTTTTGGTAACACTTTAGTATGGGGAACATATTCTAAGTAACAAAGACTTAATCTAGAGTTATTTGGTTATGGTTAGAGGGTTAGGGCCAGGGTTAGAGGGTTAGGGTTATAATAAGGCCATGCCGAATAAGGCTTTAATATGTACTTAATAATGACTAGCTAAGAGCCAATATGTTACTAATTTGCATGTTAATAGGCAACTAACTAATGGTGAATATGTTCCCCATACTAAAGTGTTACCATGTTTTTTTTTTACTGGTGCACAAAATGAACGGTGCATGAACATCACCTTGTTCAAAGATCAAAACCAACACAGTGCATAAACTTACAACAAATTACACACCTGCAAATCAGTGTGACTTCTGCTGTTGCCGTATCCGTAATACGCTGATAGGGAGAAATGTTTATTTACACGATGAGTCGGGTGTGTTTTGACCTCCGCTGACCCCCTGAGGCCGACTCACCGAACCCCTAGGGTTCGTTTGAACCCAGGTTAAGAACCACTGAATTAATGCCATTGAAAGCATCGATTCTTTCAAATGTGTTTGTCACATCTGCAAGAAGAACGTCAACAGTAAGCAACTCTATTTTAAGTCTATCTCTGAGTGTTTGTTGTTTATATACTAAATATTTTAGAACTTTTGAAGGGATTTAAACACCAACATACTTGTGTAAAATATTTTTTAAATTTTGAGCATAATACACACTTACAGTGCAGTACATTAACTGGTTATTTAACAAGGTACACACTCTAATGCAGGGATGTCAAACTCGTTTTCATTGAGGGTTATGGCTGCCATCAGAGGGCCGCTTGTAACAGCGAATAATGTATGAATTTGCCTCTGGATTTCATTATTAATTATATAAATTGATTTAAGTAGACTGTCGATTTTACAGTAAAAACTTTAAATTTACAAAATGTTACTGTAAAATTGTGTTTTAATTTCTTACAACATTTTAAGGTAAATATAAACACAGTACCACGGTTTTGTTTTTTGTTTTTTACGGAAAAAGCTGGCAGCTTAGTTGCCAGAATTTTTATATTAAATTTACATTGGTTTTTACAAAGGCAGCACGTCTTCCTCACAATACGAAGGTCCTGGGTTCAATCCTGCGCTCGGGATCTTTCTGTGTGGAGTTTGCATGTTCTCCCCGTGACTGCGTGGGTTCCCTCCGGGTACTCCGGCTTCCTCCCACCTCCAAAAAACATGCACCTGGGGATAGGTTGATTGGCAACACTAAATTGGCCCAAGTGTGTGAATGTGAGTGTGAATGTTGTCTGTCTATCTGTGTTGGCCCTGCGATGAGGTGGCGACTTGTCCAGGGTGTACCCCGCCTTCCGCCCGATTGTAGCTGAGATAGGCTCCAGCGCCCCCGCGACCCCAAAGGGAATAAGCGGTAGAAAATGGATGGATGGATGGAAATTGGCCCAAGTGTGTGAATGTGAGTGTGAATGTTGTGTTTATCTGTGTTGGCCCTGCGATGAGGTGGCGACTTGTCCAGGGTGTACCCCGCCTTCCGCCCAATTGCAACTGAGATAGGCTCCAGCACCCCCGCGGCCCCGAACGGGACAAGCGGTAGAAAATGGATGGGATGGATGGATGGTTTTTATAACATTATATTGTTAATGGAAAAACAGTACAAGTTCCTTTTTTATTATGGCAACTTAGCTGCCAGTTTTTCTACCGTAAAAACAAATGTATCGTTTTTCCATTTACAGTAATACACCGTTAAAAACAAGATTTTACAGTAAAAATATGGCAGCTCAGTCAACAGAATTTTACCGCAAAATGTTTGAGTTTTTTTCAATTTACAATAATATGCTGTAAAGAACACCGTAAAATGTATTGTCATTTTTATTAATTTGATGGGTAGTTTGCTGTAAAATCATAAGTCAAGCAGATATTAAAGTATTTATTTTTATCCATCCATCCATTTTCTACCGCTTATCCCTTTTGGGGTCGCGGGGGGCTCTGGAGCCTATCTCAGCTACAATCGGGCGGAAGGCGGTGTACACCCTGGATTTTCATTTAGACAAAAAAATTTGGGAAAGTATGATAACATATTGTAATTTGTGTTGCAATAATGGATACTATTAAAATTTAAAAGGCATGCAATTTCAAGCAGTACATATATTTTTTCTGACAAAATGAAAAATATCAATTACATTTAGTG
Source organism: Nerophis lumbriciformis (assembly GCF_033978685.3). Classification (NCBI taxonomy): domain Eukaryota; kingdom Metazoa; phylum Chordata; class Actinopteri; order Syngnathiformes; family Syngnathidae; genus Nerophis; species Nerophis lumbriciformis. The sequence goes on from NC_084565.2 coordinate 18,183,251, forward strand.
AGGAAATATTAAGTACTTTATCGACACGTATCATAGCGGGCGGTATAGCTCGGTTGGTAGAGTGGCCGTGCCAGCAACTTGAGGGTTCCCGGTTCGATCCCCGCTTCTGCCATCCTCGTCACTGCTGTTGTGTCCTTGGGCAAGACACTCTACCCACCTGCTCCCAGTGCCACCCACACTGGTTTAAAAATGTAACTTAGATATTGGGTTTCACCATGAAAAGCGCTTTGAGTCACTCGAGAAAAGCCCTATATAAATATAGTTCACTTCACTTCATCATTTCCCGGTGTTTGCAGGCCAGATCAAATGATGTCGTGGGCCAGATCTGGCCCCCGGGCCTTGAGTTTAACACATATGCTCTAATGAGATCTAATACAAAAAAAAACTGGCCTCACATAGAAAGTAATGCTCAGTTTTGATGAATATGATTATTAGGGCTATTCAACCGGCAGCCCACAGGACTAATCCGGCACGCGAATGACTTCGGACTAGCCTGCAAGCTCAGTTGAAAATATGTGAGCGACCAGCATATTTGCTGCAGATTCCTACAGAAACCCCCAGAGCACTGTTTTTAAAGTACTTTTGACTGTAATTTTTTCAGTAGGTCCTTAAAAACATGAAAGGGTTAAAACAATTTGGCCAAGGGCCGGGCTGTACATATATATATATATATATATATATATATATATATATATATATATATATATATATATATATATATATATATATATATATATATATATATATATATATATGTATATGTATATATACACATATATGTAAATGTATATATATACATATATGTATAAATGTAAATATTTGTGTGTGTGTGTATATATATATATACATATATGTAAATGTATATATATACATATTTGTATATGTAAATATATACATATATGAATATATATTAGGGCTGCAACTAACAACTAATTGGATAATCGATTAATCTGTCGATTATTACTTCGATTAATCGATTAATAATCGGATAAAAGATACAAACTACATTTGTATCCTTTCCAGTATTTTATTGAAGAAAAAAACAGCATACTGGCACCATACTTATTTTGATTATTGTTTCTCAGCTGTTTGTAAATGTTGCAGTTTATAAATAAAGGTTTATAAAATAAATAAAAAAAGTAGCCTCTGCGCATGCGCATAGCATAGATCCAACGAATCGATGACTAAATTAATCGGCAACTATTTTTATAATCGATTTTAATCAATTTAATCGATTAGTTGTTGCAGCCCTAATATATATATATATATATATATATATATATATATATATATATATATATATATATATATATATTCCTCACGCATTAATTGACTGAAAGAGCGCGCACTTTGCCAATGATGTCACGTTATCGATGGGAAAGTGCATTTTTAGACAATATGATTTGCCTGAGCGGCTCGAAGACAGAGAGTGGGTCGTAGTTTGGGGACCACTGATATAGACTCATCTTTAAACAAATTTACAACTTTTTTACATAATGCTTGTATTTTACTATGTTTAATACATTATTATGAATGTATTTATTACGTCATTAACCATTTGGCAAGGCAAAAATGTTCAGGTATGACAGCCTTGCATTGACATTAAAGACTAAATGAAAGTAATAGTAAATAGTTATACAGTAATAGTAAATAGTAAAAAGGGAAAATTAATATACTGTCATGACAAAAAAAAAAAAAAAAACATGATTGTGAAGCCAAAGCCAAGAAGCAAGCCTGCCTGACCACATCAGATTGTGTGCTATGTTGTCGAACAGGCTGTAGACTGACAACACAAGTTTGATACGTCAACCCAAAACTACACCTTTCTAAACATCACAAAAATAAAGATTTGCTTTAGAGACACAATTAATATACAGTACTTTCAAAGAAGAAGAGCAACCATTTTTAAAGAGCTTGAATGATATTGGTAGGCGCTCACTTTTTTCCCCTATCTTTTTATCTCAACTTACTTTTTACTGTCTTTTCCTTTCACACTCCGTCTCCACTTGATAAAACTCATTCCACTGCCGGCAGGGTGGCTTCACAAGGCGGGCATGGACGTCTGCCTGACAGGAGCGATGAAGAGAAGCGGCGGGCAGCGAGAATTGTCTCTGCTTCCTCCTCCCTCCTCGTGACGTAGCAAAGGTGCTTTGATGACCCGCCACATGTCGAGGCGACGAGTGGCCTCCGGGTCCTAAAAGCCGCCAAATTGGGTCTAGTAAATAGAATAACGTTGTCAGTGGGCTGTTTTGAGGAGTTTTTGTTGAAATTATCCATAGTAGCCATATTAATAATGTTGCGTTTATTATGCGTAGTGCGCTCTAAATAATTTCGACCATAAATTGTTTCATGTTTTAGTGCAATGCAATTAGTTCAATCTAACAAAACAGGACTTTTTAATTACTTTACATGGGTCTCAAACTCGTTTGGCATGCCCATATTTGGTGGCCCCTTCCTAATTTTACAGTTTAACGTACAAAACCCAAAACCAGTGAAGTTGGCACTTTGTGTAAATCGTAAATAAAAACACAATACAATGATTTGCAAATCCTTTTCCACTTACAATAAATTGAATAGACTGCAAAGACAAGATATTTAATGTGCGAACTGAGAAACAAATTCATTTTTCTGCAAATAATCATTAACTTAGAATTTAATGGCAGCAACACATTGCAAACAAATTGGCACAGGGCCATTTTACCAGTGTGTTACATGGCCTTTCCTTTTAATAAAACACTCCGTAAACGTTTGGGAACTGAGGAGACCAATTTTTGAAGCTTCTCAGGTGGAATTCTTTCCCATTCTTGTTTGATGTACAGCTTAAGTTGTTTTAACAGTCGGGGTCTCCTTTGTGGTATTTTAGTCTTCCTAATGCGCCACACATTCTCAATGGGAGACAGGTCTGGACTACAGGCAGGCCAGTACGCGCACTCTTACTATGAAGCCACGCTATTGTAGCACGTGGCTTGGCATTATCTTGCTAAAATAAGCAGGGTCGTCCATGATAACGTTGCTTGGATGGCAACATATGTTGCTCCAAAACCTGTTTGTACCTTTCAGCATTAATGGTGCCTTCACAGATGTGTAAGTTACCCATGTCTTGGGCACTAATACACCCCCATACCATCACAGATGCTGGCTTTTGAACTTTGTGCCTATAACAATCCGGATGGTTTTTTTCCTCTCTGTTCCGGAGAACACGACGTCCACAGTTTCCAAAAACAATTTGAAATGTGGACTCGTCAGACCACAGATCACTTTTCCACTTTGCTTCAGTCCGTCTTAGATGAGCTCGTGTCAGGCTTGTCCCTGACAGTTTGGTTAAGTTTTAGTTTTTCCTCTGTGTTTGTTTTATTTCCTGTCAGCACTCTTATTTTGGTTCAGTTTCCTGTTGTTCTCTCTGAGTGCTGTCCCCTCAGCTGTGGCTGATTGGCACCTGGCCACACCTGGTGTCAATCAGCCAGCTGCTATTAAACCTGCCTTCCCCTCCAGTCAGTGCTAGATTATTGTCATTGTCGATGTCACTTCTACCTGTCATAATACTTGTCGTTAGTGATGGGTTGATGAGGCTTCATGAAGCGTTTTGACACATTGCAAAACTGTATTGATACTGTGTCACTAAATACTGACATCTGCTGGACATTAAAAATCCCTATAGGCAACCTATGGACCGACTCAACTGACACTGATTTTATGACCTAGTATATACAATAATATAAACCAAGTCATTGTATTTCATTTAGGATTATTTCATAACTTCATTTAAATAAAAATATATTTTTTATCTTTTTTAGATACAGTCAACAAATAATGTGAACATGTATCATAACATGGAAATCTAAGAGAACGTGTTGTGAATGAGGATGCTTGTGGAACTGGAAATTATTATTATTTTTTATTTACACATTTTTATTAAAAAAAAAACAGTTTTTCCAACGTATTCAATTTTAGACGCTTTCTCTTCTTAGTTATTATTTCTCCGGCTGTAGAAAAGACCCGCTCACAGGGCACAGAGGAGGCGTCAGTGCGACACAGTTCGCGTATCGGTCACGTGACCAAAACAGCTCATGATCGGTCACGTGACTTTCTAAAAGCGGTACGTGCACCGACACAGGGTTTTGCTCTATGAGCTCGATGCATGCGCCGATGCATCGGTGTTGCCGGACCCATCACTACTTGTCGTTGTAGCTCTGTCTACTTTTGTTCACTCTGCTCATGTCATAGTTCCTTCGTGTCACAGTAAGTGTTTTTGTTTTTTGTCAACAGTTAGCCTTTGTGCTATTTTAGTTCATAGCCAAGTTTGTTCTCCGCCTTGTGTGCGCCTTTTGTTTGTACCCTTTTGTTTGTTTTTTTGCTATAGTATTAAATCATGTTTTCTCGCTCAATGCCTGCCGTCATCTCTGCATCTTGGGGTTCGTCACCAATATACCCATACCGCCAGCAACAGATGGCGCCATGGTCTCCGGTGGGCCAGCAACAGATGGCGCCATGGTCTCCGGTGGGCCAGCAACAGACGGCGGCGCCATGGTCTCCGGTGGGCCAGCAACACACGGCGCCATGGTCTCCGGCGGGCCAGCAACAGACGGCGCCATGGTCTCCGGTGGGCCAGCAACAGACGGCGCCATGGTCTCCGGCGGGCCAGCTACAGACGGCGCCATGGTCTCCGGTGGGCCAGCAACAGACGGCGCCGCCATCGTCTCCGGTGGGCCAGCAGCGGACGGCGCCACCATTCTCCTCTCCGGTGGGCCAGAAGCGGACGGCGCCACCATTCTCCTCTCCGGTGGGCCAGCAGCGGACGGCGCCACCATTCTCCTCTCCGGTGGGCCAGCAGCGGACGGCGCCACCATTCTCCTCTCCGGTGGGCCAGCAGAGGGCGCCACCACCATCGTCTCTGGTGGGCCAGCAGAGGGCGCCACCACCATCATCTCCGGTGGGCCAGCAGAGGGCGCCAGCACCATCCTCTCCGGTGGGCCAGCAGAGGGCGCCACTATCGTCTCCGGTGGGCCAGCAGAGGGCGCCACCATCGTCTCCGGTGGATCTCCCACGCCGGCGGACAAGCCGCCTCGCCAATTGCGGTGGTGTTCAACTCGCCGTCACCACCTAACTCTTCCCCGCTGGTTGCGGGGACACTTGGCCTGGTGGCCCACCTCCTTGTCCTCCCTCCACCCTCCCGTGACTTTGGACTGTTTTTTTTGGGGGGGGGGGGGGGGATTTTCTAAAACGTCTGGTATCCATAATGGGAAGGGGGGCTACTGTCAGGCTTGTTCCTGACAGTTTGGTTAAGTTTTAGTTTTTCCTCTGTGTTTGTTTTATTTCCTGTCAGCACTCTTATTTTGGTTCAGTTTCCTGTTGTTCTCTCTGAGTGCTGTCCCCTCAGCTGTGGCTGATTGGCACCTGGCCACACCTGGTGTCAGTCAGCCAGCTGCTATTTAAACCTGCCTTCCCCTCCAGTCAGTGCTGGATTATTGTCATTGTCGATGTCACTACTACCTGTCATAATACTTGTCGTTGTAGCTCTGTCTACTTTTGTTCACTCTGCTCATGTCATAATTCCTTCGTGTCACAGTCAGTGTTTTTGTTTCTTGTCGACAGTTAGCCTTTGTGCTATTTTAGTTGATAGCCAAGTTTGTTCTCCGCCTTGTGCGCGCCTTTTGTTTGTACCCTTTTGTTTGTTTTTTTGCTATAGTATTAAATCATGTTTTCTCGCTCAATGCCTGCCGTCATCTCTGCATCTTGGGGTTCGTCACCAACACACTCTGACAGCTCCGGCCCAGCGAAGCCGACTGCGTTTCTGGCTGTTGTTGATAAATGGCTTTGGCTTTGCATAGTAGACTTTTAACTTGCACTTACAGAAGTGGCGACCAACTGTAGTTACTGACAGTGGTTTTCTGAAGTGTTCCTGAGCCCATGTGGTGATATCCTTTACACATTGATGTTGGTTTTTGATGCAGTACCACCTGAGGGATCGAAGGTCCGTAATATCATTGCTTACGTGTAGTGATTTCTCCAGATTCTCTGAACCTTTTTGACAATATTACGGACCAGAGATGGTGAAATCCCTAAATTCCTTCAATAGCTTGTTGAGAATTGTTGTTCTTAAACTGTTCAAAAATTTGCTCACACATTTGTTCACAAAGCGGTGACCCTCGCCCCATCCTTGTTTGTGAATGACTGAGCATTTCATGGAAGCTGCTTTTATACCCCATCATGGCACCCACCTGTTCCCAATTAGCCTGTTCACCTGTGGGATGTTCCAAAAAGGGGTTGATAAGCATTCCTCAACTTTCTGCCAAACCACCGCCAGACGATGGACCCCTGCTGTTTTTCTTGGGAATTAATTATTCCTTCATTTGTTACCAGATTCGCACCTTCTTTCTCTCGTATTACCGCTCGCACCACTCCGCTAGCATCACAGCTAACGTTACCCATGCTGCTACCTCTCTGCTCCGCGAGGGCGTATACGTGTGTGACGTATGTAAGAAGGTGTGCTTAATGTCTGTGAGAAGGAGAGACAAGAAAGAGTGAGGAGAGCCTGTAGTGTAATGCCCGCAGCTAAAAGCAACTGCTTGAGAACGTATACTTGAATATCACGATATAGTCATTTTCTATATCGCACAGAGACAAACCCGCGATATATCGAGTATATCAATATATCGCCCAGCCCTAGTTTGATGAGCATTTCTTAACTTTCTCAGTCTTTTTTTCCACTTGTGCCAGCTTTTTTGAAACATGTTGCAGGCATCAAATTCCAAATGAGCTAATATTTGCAAAGAAATAAAGTTTTCCTGTTCGAACGTTAAGTACCTTGTCTTTGCAGTCTATTCAATTGAATATATATAAATAAATAAATAAATGGGTTATACTTGTACAGCGATTTTCTACCTTCAAGGACAGAAAATATTTTATTACGTAAATCAATTCATGGTACAAATATATACTATCAGCATAAAACAGTCATCACACAAGTTAATCATCAGAGTATATACATTGAATTATTTACATTATTTACAATCTGGGCGTTGGGATGTGCAGAAAATGTATGAGTACAAAAAAAAAAAAAAAAAAAAAAAAAATCCACATCTTTGCTTTGTATAACTGGAACTTCCTTCTGTATTTTTTTTTGTATAATTTGATTGAGATTGTTGGGGTTAGGTTTGGTTGATATCATCACTTCAGTCATCAACAATTGCATCATCCTAGAAATGGACATTGTAACAGTGTAGGTCTCACTTCGTAGGGTATGTACAGCGAGCAGTGAACATAGTGAGTTCAGAAAGCATAAGAACAAGTATATACATTTGATTATTTACATTTGATTATTTACAATCCGGGGAGGTGGGATGTGGACGGGGGAGGGTGTTAGTCTAGGGTTGAAGTTGCCTGGAGGTGTTCTTTTAGTGCGGTTTTGAAGGAGGATAGAGATGCACTTTCTTTTACACCTGTTGGGAGTGCATTCCATATTCATATGGCATAGAAGGAGAATGAGTTAAGACCTTTGTTATATCGGAATCTAGGTTTGACGTGGTTAGTGGAGCTCCCCCTGGTGTTGTGGTTATGGCGGTCATTTACGTTATGGAAGTAGTTTGACATGTACTTCGGTATCAGGGAGGTGTAACGGATTTTATAGACTAGGCTCAGTGCAAGTTGTTTTACTCTGTCCTCCACCCTGAGCCAGCCCACTGTGGAGAAGTGAGTAGGAGTGAGGTGTGATCTGGGGTGGAGGTCTAGCAGTAATCTGACTAGCTTGTTCTGGGTTGTTTGGAGTCTAGATTTGAGGATTTTGGAGGTGCTGGGGTACCAGGAAGTGCATGCGTAGACGAAAAAAGGTTGAATGAGAGTTCCCGCTAGAATCTTCATGGTGCTTTTGTTGACCAGAGAGGAGATTCTGTAGAGAAATCTCATTTTTTGGTTGACCTTTTTGATTACCTTGGTTGCCATTTTATCACAGGAAAAATTAGCCTCTAGAATGGAACCTAGGTAGGTGACCTCATCTTTCCTGGTGATAACAATGTCACCCACTTTTATAGTGAAGTCACTGACTTTCTTAAGGTTTTGGGACCCAAATAGGATGGATTCCGTTTTACCCAAGTGTATGGATAGCTTGTTGTCAGCGAGCCAGGTGCAAATTCTACAGAGTTCAGCACTGAGGATTTTTGCAACCTGTGACTTGTCCTTGTCGGATACCAGCAGGGCCGAGTCATCCGCAAACAGGAACAATTCAGTCGCATGCTGATGACATGTCGTTTACATATATTAGATACAGTAAAGGCCCCAATATACTGCCTTGGGGGATTACACAGCTTACTGAGAGGGGGGCGGGGACAGGGTGCCGTTCACCTCTACCACCTGTTTCCTCCCCTCCAAGTATGATTGCATCCAGCTCGATGAGGTTTTATCAAATCCGATTGCTCTGAGCTTATCCAACAGTATAGCGTGGTTAACGGTGTCAAAGGCCTTCTGAAGGTCCAGCATGACCATGTCGAAGTATTTGCCCGCGTCCACCTCATGTTTGATGTGGTCGGTCGGATAAAGAAGGCATGTGTCAGTGGAGTGGTTAGTTCTGAAGCCGGATTGGAATTTGTACATGAGTTTATTAGTGGCAAGGTATCTATCAACCTGTTCATAAACAATTTTTTCCATTACTTTCGAAATGGAACTGAGAATAGAAACAGGTCGGTAATTGCCAGGTTCTAATTTGCTTTTTTAAAAAGGGGAGTTACTCTTGCTATCTTAAAATCTTTTGGTACTTGGCCTTGTTTAATTGAGAGGTTTAATATGTGTGTGTCGATTGGGGCATTGGTGGTGGCAGAGTCCCTGAGGAATCTGGTGGGGATATTGTCAAGGCCGGTGGACTTGTTTAGGTGGAGCGCACTCAATTTTTTAAGCACCTCGTCAGCTGAGACCATTTCTAATTTGAAATCGTTGTTGAATACTTCTAGCTTTCTGTAGTAGGCTTTAATGTGTTCTACACCAAAACGACCAGAGTGGTGGGACAGCTTGTTGACTAGAGTTGTGGCTATGCTGGTGAAAAAGGTGTTAAGTCTGCTTGCTACCTCCATTTTGTCTGTAATGAGGGGGTCGTCCTCCTTGATGTAGATGTTGGTGAGTCTGGTTTTAAGTTTCTGGCTGCAGCCAAGAAGCTGGTTGTTGAGGATTTTCCAGAGCTCACGTGGCTTATTTGTGTTTTCCTCTATTTTGTCGTTAATGTAATATTTTTTTCAGGATCATGCTCTGATCAAATATGTCAGATTAGCACTCCAACAAGTCAATAATATCAACAAAGCTCACCTTTGTGCATTCACGCACAGCATAAAACATTTAGTGGACACAATGAGACAAAGATTGAGTGGCATAAAACACGTCTTTCTGTGGCAGTGGCAGAGAAAGTTGTGCATCCAAACAAACTACGGTGAGGTCAAGGATTGTTGGAATTCGTAGGACAAACGGTGCTTGCCAAATACTCTCATCAGTGAAGCACGTATAACAAACAGCGGGATTTCTAACAATTAGGAAGGTTTGTGTCATGTTTGTTCTCGTACAGAAAATATATTAAAACAAAACAAAAAATGTTTCTTCATCTTTTTCCATTTTCACACATCTCTGAAAGAGGTCCAGGGAGCCACAAGGGCGGCACTATAGAGCCGCGGGTTGCTGAACCCCGCCTTAAATCATGCTGGTTGAACCTGTAAAAGGCACCAGGTACCTACAGTACAGTAAATGAGAGCAAACATACCAACCACAAACATATCAAGTTGTACCTCACAGTGTCAATCACAACTACACTTAAAAATGTCCAGAATACAATACAAATGGCAGATATAGGATTTCAAATATTTATTCTTTTTTAATTTAGTGCATTACATATTTGTCAGAAAAGAGATATAATACAATTTGTGAGCATGCCTTGCAGTAAAAACAGTGGTTGCTGGTTGGAAACAGTCTGTACAAAATGAGGTGTGATGGCCCAGGATACGGTTGTACTGTATTTACAAAAAAAATACAAGTAAACTGCGAACAAGTAAAGAGAAAACAACGAGTCTCATATCAGGCTACAAATAGCAAAGGGGGTACAGGCAGAAGAGGAAGGGCATTTAGAGGAATAAAGACAGTCACTTTCTTCTGGTATTCTGTAATTAGAAACCAATGACAACATACAGTACAGGCCAAAAGTTTGGACACCTTCTCATTCAATGGGTTTTCTTTGTTTTCATGACTATTTACATTGTAGATTGTCACTGAAGGCATCCAAACTATGAATGAACACGTGGCTATTTTGAAGAAACTAGAAAATAAAACATTTTTTCAGTTATTTCACCTTCATCTTTTTTGTTAAGTACATAACTCCACGTGTTCATTCATAGTTTTGATGCCTTCAGTGAAAATCTGCAATGTAAATAGTCATGAAAATAAAGAAAAGGCATTGAATGAGAAGGTGTGTCCTAACGTTTGGCCTGTACTGTAAGTGAATAATTGACATAATATATCAATAACACCTGGAAGTTACATTGCTACTGTAGATGTCAACATTGTGTTGGAGATATTCGTTTAGCATTTGATTCTTATGGTTGTAGTTTACTGCATGTCAAGTTGCTTCTAGGTGAGGGGAGGTATAGGTTTTTTAGCTCGAGTACTTGGCTGCATGCATTTGCTGAGCTACATGACATCATGATCTCTCGCCATCACATCTGTGCTCGTTTATAATCTTTGCATTTATTTTAGCCACACCAAAGGGCTTAAACAGGTCGTACAAAAAAGTTTAACAATCACACTAACCCTTTTTAACTGTACTTCAAAAATAAATTCCATTTTAAAATATGACATAGAAATTATATATATATAGTTGTGTTACACCTGTGTAAAGCTGGCCCCCTTGTCACCACTTCCGTTCATTTGTGCAGTAAACATTTCCGTTTCTGCTGTTAAGGTTTTGAAGTACCGTTAATCCTAAAATACACTTTCTGACTATTGATTGCACCCAGTTGCCCCCACCATGTCCAAATCTCACCAAATTGGGTGTGAACAATGATAAAACGGCAGTAACGGAATAGCACAGATGGGTATTTTTTGGACAGCAGTGGTATTTTATTATTTGCAATGACAAAGAGGGCCAGTTGACTTAATATCTGAAAATATAAATAATCTTAATGTTGCTTTTAATGCTTTGCTCCAACACAATACTAAGATGAATCAGCCATCAATCCATCAATCCATCTGTTTTTTTACCGCTTGTCCTCGGTGTCACCAGGGGGCTGGAGCCTATCTCTGCTGCATTTGGGAGGAAGGCGGGCTACATCCTGGACAAGTTGCTACTGTTTAGTTATACCAATAGACCATTATGGTCTATTTATTTTATTTCATAGTAAGAACCTGGCATGCACGTCACACGTCAAGACAACATGCCCAACATTTGTCATCTGGTTTTGAAACATGAAATAAAATCACATTCAGTGATTATGGCTGCCACAGTCCAGATGTTTCACTTTGAATTATCTAAACCCGCTTAACTGCTGATATCCTGAACATTGGAGAATGCTAAAATTTATTAGTAATTATGTTCTTATAAGTGACTGTTATTAGTTGGTTAGTTGATCAAACTTTAGCATGGGAGTGCAAGTCTAAGAATAAGTTACATTCTGGATTGACCAGTTGTGTGCCAGTCTTGTGGGCAACATTGGTTTAGGTCCACTTTTTTGCTTTGGTGCTTAAACAGGCTTTGCCAGGATTTTGAGGAAAGGAAAAGGGGAGGGCCAAAGGTGGAAGTTCCCTCAGGAGAGTTCAGACTTGCTGAGAGCGATGGCCAACTCCAAGTCTTCTTGCTCCTGCTGGGTGAGCCGGTCCAGACGCTCTTTCTCCTCTCGCTCGCTCTCGCGCTTTACCCACTCGATCATGTCTTCCTCCGTTGGGTACTGCACATGCACACAAGAGTGAATGAGGAGAAAGGGAACACAGTTAAATGATTCTCACAGACGGACATCATTTCTCAATAGATCAAACGCAATGCAATCATGTTCACAGTCTAGTCCTGCTATTTTCAGGCAATAGGAGGACTGCCTTCGCAGGGCACATACTGTAAACCAGGCCTGGGCAGTTATTTTGACTCGGGTGGCCAACTCTCGAGAAAAAAAATGTGTCTGGGGGCCAGTGTATCTGATTTTTAGGAACACTAATACAAAACCTCACATTAATGTCTGATTGAATGCTAAAAAACATTATGACAGACCACCTTAAAAAACGGAATGGATTTTAATTTTTTTTTTTTTACTGAATGAGACACCCAGAATGTCTATGAAAATATAGAATGTGGGATTTACATTATTAACTATGAATGATAAAACACTGAATATTGACAACATATGAACGTCACACCCCCTCTTGATCTACATATTTTACAATCAAGCGAAACGCAACTAAAATGCAACAAACACGGTGAAATATGAACGCAAAGGGTAAAAAACCCCACCTACAATCTGATGTATCACTAAGCTTTAGAACTTTGTTGTAAAAAATCTTCTACCGCGTCTGTCCCTGACACCCGCATTTCAAGCTGACACTCACCCACACTGCTTGGTGCCTCGTCTGAGCTGCTGTGACTTAGGCCATGTCTACACTAAGTCGTTTAACCCCTTAAACAAATAATTATTTAGCCTTAGCCCCGTTTCAGCCATACTAAACCAGCGTTTAAGGTTCCCCTCCTCGGACAAATTTTTACATGGCTAAGTGCGCCGTGTATTTCTTGAATCTCCGGCACTTAGCTTTGTATAGACTCATTGATCGTTTACAAACTGAGTTCGGAGAGGAAGTGACGCCAGAAAGACTGCGCCCCACACAGGAAGTGACGTCAGAAAGAACGCGCCACAGCCAGCTTCATAATAAAGCGGTTTCGTAACTCGGAGCTAACCACTAGAAATATGAAGGCGAGTCATCCAGACATGCCCGTGTTTCTCCTTCCTCTATATGTACAGACACTTGTGGAAATCACACATGAATACCTTAAGAGAAAGCGATTGCAGCTATTTTGGATACAACACTTCTTAGACGGCAAGAGAACTTTCGAATGTCAGCTGTGATTCTACTTAGTGAAAAACTTTGTCCATTTGTCGAAGAAGAGATAAGGAGAATGTGGGCTTCCGTGGATGTGATAAAAAAGGTAGCGTGTACTTTGTATTACTTGGCCGCCGAGGGAAGACGAGGGAAAACTATGAAAAACAGCGAATGCATTTGGACTGGCAAAGCAGACTGTATCAGTTATTGTCTGCCATGTATGTCGCGGACTCAACGTCTAGGTTGAGAGTATATAAAGCAGTGACGTGCAGTCAGGGGAGGCAGGTGAGGCGGGGCCTCACGTGCCATCATGGAAAGAAAAAAAATGTAAAAAGAAAAAAAAACAATTAAATTGTTATATGTATCCAGTGATTATACTATAAAGTTATTTTCCATTTAAATTATTTTTTATTCAAAATCGCTGAATTTTCACATTTGCCGTTCAAATACTGAGACTTGCGGTGAGTCAGCAGCCAGTTGAGGCACGTCACTGAGTTGAGCCTCACCATGGATTGCGCAATGACTTGGCTAACTGCTGGCCTGCTGTGCAGTAAGACCGTATTGCTATATGAATTATATTATACATTTCCATAGTTTAGTTAGCTGAGGTATATAATGTACAGTGTATTTTGTCAACAACTGTATGTGTGTAACGTATTTCTTGTGCTGAGCAATCATAAAACTGCTGCGAAGACACACTGTGTGAGGCTCGAAGTAATCCTGCCTCCTGGTGGTAGAGGACGGTAGTGATCCCAGGGAGCATTTCTGCGACTACTCGGCTGGAGAATAAGTGACAACAAGCAGCAACAGTTCGCAGCGATCGTTTATTTTTTCCTCTCGCCTGGACGTTTAACATGGAGGATTACATATCTAAAATAAAACAGTTTTCTAAACTGGACTTTCAATCGAAGCGGGAGGTAATACTTAAAGGAAGATCTCCATCGAGACAGAGAGACTTATAAAACTGAAGAAAGATAAGGAAGACTTCTATAAACAAGTTATCGATGCTTTTGTTCAAAAGGAGCAGCGCATGGACTTCATTTATAAGTAAAGGTAAGACCATAATAAGGTTTTTTTTTAAATTAAATGTGCTTTTTTGTGTGCTACAGTTTCTATGTGTAAAGTTAAAGTTAAGTTAAAGTACCAATGATTGTCACACACACACTAGGTGTGGTGAAATTTGTCCTCTGCATTTGACCCATCCCCTTACTCACCCCTTGGGAGGTGAGGGGAGCAGTGGGCAGCAGCGGCGCCGCGCCCGGGAATCATTTTTGGTGATTTAACCCCCAATTCCAACCCTTGATGCTGAGTGCCAAGCAGGGAAGAATGCTGGTATGAGCTTTTAAACATAACCCGTTAACTGCTGCCAATCAAATGGTGAATAAGATACTCTTTAGGGTTCATATGTTTGTAAATCTGACTGTGATGAAGTCGGTGCCTCACCAGCCATGAACCTCACCGCACGTCACTCATATAAAGTCACCAAAAACAAATGGACAATGAAGGTGAAGGCAAAAGAGTGAGGAGTGTTCTGACCAGATATATAGATCCCTGGTTTGATTGATGTAAAATGTTCTTTATCACTTAATTTACGTGTCTAATAAAATTTTATTAATTTATGATGGCTCAGGTGTGATTCACTACAATAGGGCCCCGCAGCACACTGGATTCTAGTTAATTGAAATACCACAACACCGGATATTGTTCAAATAAGTTAAATTTAAGAACTTGCGCACAAAGCAACACTGGCGATGACTATGACGTGTGCATTTTCCGCGCAAGCATACTAGGTCGCGTTGCGCCGGCGGACGGAGGGGGCGGGGGTCTTAAACGGTGGCATTGTTGTGTGTGAACACGGATAAGGTTAGGTGTGATTTACCCTGTGTAAACGTGGCCTTAGATTACCATAGTAACTAGTATATTATGCAAAAGCGCAGATTCCAACCGTTGAAATACTTTGTATAGTTCAAGACTTACGGTAATTTGAAAACATCACTGCACATCATAATGACAGCTACAGTTTCCATCTTAAAGATCGAAAAAAATATTTGGTGATGTACAGCGGGCCAGATTGAAAAGCTTATGCAACCCCTGGGCCTTAATTTGCCCAGGTCTGCTGTAAACAGTATGCAACAACAATCCCCACTCACACCTATGGACAATACACTATATGGACTCACCAGACTTGTAGAATGTTCATTAAGTTGTTTTATTTTGTAGAAAACAACAGATAACAAAGATGACACAAAACTATCCTCATTTGAAATGAAAACTTTCTGGCTTAAAGAAACACTAAGAAATCAAGAATATAAATTGTGGTCATCAGTAACTGTTTTATTTTTAAATTAAGTGGAGTGACAAAATTGTAAGACAAAAAATGATAGAATCATCCTATAATGCATGAGACTTTGAACTGTTTAAATTGTTTTTAACTTTTTAACTGCCTTTTATCTAAAAAAAATTCTCTTAAGATAATTTGGATCTGCTCTTTTTATGTGCATATATTGTTATTTTACCTCTGTTTTAAATTATACATTTTAGTCTGTCTGACTTTCCTTGAAGAAAATAAACAAAAGGCCAATGTCATGACCTGCACAGAGTCTGGATCTTAATCCAATTAAAAATCTGTGGTGGAAGAAAATGGTCCATGACAAGATCTGCAAACCAGATCTGACAACAGCAATCAGATAAAGTTGAGCAAGATTGACGAAGAGTACTGTTGTAAAAGTCAGAGATGGTGCAACAAAGTACTAGTGGTGTGTTGTACAGTATTGTTGTTTGTTTTTCATGATTTTCACGTTTTCCTAAGAATTGAGTGATTCCAAATATTCTCTGCTCAAAATACCAATTTTGTTTTGGGTCATGTCTGATCGCTCCCTTTTTCTAAAAAATTAAACAACCGGATGAACATCCTCCAAGACTGGGGATTCCATATTTTTTGCAAGTGGTTGTAGTATCTGTGAAGCTGACGTTTACATTAGTAGCAGATAATTTCACTAAATAAGCATTATTTAATGTCTGCTGACAAACAGTAGAAAGAAAAATCAGAGGATTTTGAGCTATTGATAGAATAGTTAACTAACACAACACATAATTATTATTATACAAAACCCAAAACCAGTGAAGTTGGCACCTTGTGTAATTCGGAAATAAAAACAGAATGGATGACAACATATGTTGCTCCAAAACCTGTATGTACCTTTCAGCATTAATGGTGCCTTCACAGATGTGTAAGTTACCCATGCCTTGGGCACTAATACACCCCCATACCATCACAGATGCTGGCTTTTGAACTTTGCACCTGTAACAATCCAGATAGTTATTTTCCTCTTTGGTCCGTAGGACACGACGTTCACAGTTTCTAAAAACAATTTGAAATGTGGACTCGTCAGAGCACAGAACACTTTTCATCAGTCCATCTTAGATGAGCTCCGCCCAAGCTAAGCCGGCGGCGTTTATGGCTGTTGTTGATTAATGACTTTGGCTAAGCTTGGTAGAGTTTTAACTTGCACTTATAGGTGTAGTGACGAACTGTAGTTACTGACAGTGGTTTTCTGAAGTGTTCCTGAGCCCATGTGGTGAAATCCTTTACACACTGATGTTGCTTTTTGAGTACCGCCTGAGGGATCTTAGGGCCGTAATATAATTGCTTACGTGCAGTGATTTCTCCAGATTCTCTGAACCTTTTGATGATATTACGGACATAAGATGGTGAAATCTGTAAATTCCTTGCAATAGCTCGTTGAGAAATGTTGTTCTTAAACTGTTCGACAATTTGCCCCATTCTTGTTTGTGAATGACTGAGCATTTCATGGAAGTTGTTTTTATACCCAATCATAGCACCCACCTGTTAGCAATTAGCCTATTCACCTGTGGGATGTTCCAAATAAGGGTTTGATGAGCATTCCTCAACTTTCTCATAACTATAAAATTCTGAATCCATTCAAAATCATATCATCAATTTCTAAAAAGAAGTCATACGTCAGCAGACAAAAAGAGCTTTTGAAACCTGTGTGCCAGCCTTTTTGTAACATGTTGCAGGCATCAAATTCCAAATTAGCTAATATTTGCAAAAATAACAGTCCGAACATTAAGTATCTTGTCTTTGCAGTGCATGCAATTGAATATAGGTTGAAAAGGATTTGCAAATCATTGTATTTTGGTTTTATTTACGATTTACACAACGTGCCAACTTCAGTGGTTTTAGGGTTTGTAACACATTGCATACACTAATATCATTCATTTGTTTTAGGGCTGTCAAAGTTAATGCAATATTAACAAGATAGCAAGTTTCCTTTAATGGCACCATTTCTTTTGTCGTACAATTAACCCTAAGTCCAAACCATAGCCGTGATAAAGCAGCGGCGTTACATCTAAAGTTGAGTCAAATACATTTATAGGAGAACAGAAATTAACTTAGAAAAAGGTATATTGAATGACAAGTAAAGCTTCGAAGCCCTGGCAGTTTGCTCCCCTGGCAAGACCAAAGTTATTTCCATCCACTGTCTCTGTGAGTTTCTAGTTGCAAAGTCTGCATATCACAACCAACTTTTTTTCTAAAGTCACTTGCAAAGTTGCACATTGCTTTTTTGGGGGGCATGTTTTTGAACGCGTGGTTGCTTATTTAGGCTTACTTTTCGGTCCTCACATTACAGCAAGTCACATCTGTTTTTGTCCATTTTGTGTTAACTGTTAAAAAAAGCATAGTGTTTAATAAACAAGCATTAGCGTAAATCAAACAAATTATCAGTCCCTATGTTGGGTGTACATTTTAATAAACATTTAATGAATAAATAAATACAACTTATGAAGAATAAAAACATGTATTTGCAATTAATCATGATTAATTATGCGTTAACTATGTGAAAACAATTTACCATTTGACAGCCCTAGTTTTTATCCATCCATTTTCTATCGCTAGTCTCTTTTGAGGTCGCAGGGGCTGGGGCCTATCCCAGCTGCACTCGGATAGTATTATTTTCAAAAACATTAGTAGCAGTAGTTATCTATTTTGATACAAAACTGCATTATTTAAATATTTCATGTTCTAAAATGATTGAAAATAAAGCCCTCCTGTAATAAATGCCTAATGCCAGGGGTAGCAAAGATGCTAATGTTTTTTTCAGATAGCTTAGTATATATTAAGCTACATTGGATTGGTTTTAGCATCTTTATTGCACAAAGTGGCCCTTTAATTTTTCTGTATGCAGCCCTTGAAGGAGAAGGTTTGGACATTCTGTGTTACGCCAATAAATACCTGCAGTTGAGTAAAAACTTAGGACAGACCGTACATATGCTCATGTCCTAATAGAAGAAACATAAAACATAAAATAAAGCTTACATCTTTACATAACTTTTAACCAATTGCAACATTACCTCAACTTCTTTAATTAGCTTTATACACATACTGCATTGTTTTTACACTTAAAATCAATTAATCATAATTTGGCTCCCACAATTAGGAATGATACAATTTTACTTAAAGCTTACACTATCAGTAATTAAGGTGTTATGGTGGTTGAGCTTTGTTTTTAATGAACTCTTCACTGATGGTGTGAAAAACTATTTAGCAGATAAGACAATATGTTAATCTGGAAGATCAATTAAAACAATAAAAAGAACAGTTTATGGATGTAAAAAAGCTATCATGTTGGGCTCTCGTCATGAGAGGACTCACTCAGACAGTACGGTGAATGAATAAAAACACTGCTTAGTTCATGCAAATCAATTGAAGTGGATCAAAGATAAGGGGAAGAAAATAAATAAACCCTTTGTGACAGGAAATTAACATTCTAAAAAATGGCTCTTAGAAATACAGTTCATGACAGTTGTATGTCAGTAGCTAATAGTAATATGAAATAAGTGACTTAACTGGAATCATCAGTGTAAATACATGTTTACCTGTATGAATAATGTCTACATATATAGAGTGTGAGATATACTGACTGATTATTGACAAACTTTTTTTTCCTAGAACATAAACAGTGAACTGCAACTGGAGATCAATCTAGGGTGTGTGCCTCTCACCCTGAGTCATCGTAGGTAGGCTCCATCTTACCGGTGACCCTATTTAGGATAAACGGTATAGAAAATGAATGGAATGGAAGTGAAAAGTTTAGAACACCTCAGGTGCATGTAATATAGATTTCTTCAAAGTTTATTTTAATCACTACACAAATACTTAATGACTTATAGAATCTAGATTAGTACTGTTGGCAGATATGTCGAGAGCTTTTGATGTAATTGACCATGGGATCCTGATGCAAAACATACTGGACCTAGGACTGTGCCCATATCTGACAGCCTGGCTACATAGTTACACCTCAGGAAGGAGACAGAGAGTGGTGGCAAATGGAGCTCACAGCCCCTGTATTGAAGTTACATCTGGGGTGCCACAAGGGGGTGTTGTCTCCCCCCTTTACATGGCCACCCGGGGTGCTGTGTTTGAGGACACCCTTGATGTCGGATATGCAGACGACATCGGGCTATCGAGAGCGATCCCCATATCCAGCATCATGTCAGACACAACGATGTGCCAGGAGGCACAAAGGCTGGATGAATGGGCAGCAAATAAGAAAATGATACTCAACGGGAAGAAGTCGGTAGAACTCCGGATATGTTTTGCCCGAAATCCATCACAACCTCCTGCACTGATGTTGGGGGGACAGGAGGTCCCTGTCGTGGAAACAACAAAGTACCTGGGTTACCACCTCGATCAAAACCTGACTGGAGATGTGCACATCGAGTAGGCAATAAAAACCGCCTCCAAGCGGCTGCACTACCTCACAGTCATGGCGAGACATGGACTACCTGCAGATGACCTTGTTACCATCTACACCACTCTCATCAGGCCATGTCTGGAATATAGCTCAGTGCTCTTAGTGGGCTGCTCTAAAAAACAACAGGCTGTGCCCATATCTGACAGCCTGGCTAGAGCGAGTCCAGAAACGTGCCTGTAAAATCATTACGAGGAGAGCTGGAAACATCTCACAACCCCTACCATCACTCCAGACCAGGAGAGAGGAGGCTGCAGTGAAGCTGGTCAGAGATATGCATGATGAGCAACACCCTCTGCATGACCTGCTACCTCCAACACGAGGCAGTCGCACTGCCAGGACATTGAGGAACCAACATAAGCTGGCTGAACCCGAGCCCAAAGCCAAGATAAAGAGACTTAAAAACTCTACTCTGCATACTGCAATTAAGCTGTATAATGACACTATCTAATTAAATAAGTAATACAGTCATATACATAGAATGCTAATAGTTTCCATGCTGCTGTTGCCCTTTTTTTATATAAAATACTGTGTGTTCTTTTCATTTTTTTAATTTTTTGTTTGTTTGATATTCATTGTAAAGTTCAGCTGTTTTTTCAGTCGGGCCCTGGCTCCACTGCAAGCATGAATTAATAAAGTCAAGTCAATCATGTTATTCAACCAATCATGCTGAAATGTTAATTACATGAAGATCAGTCCTTTAAAAGGTGTGTACCAGATTTTGTGGTGATTGGGTCAAATTTCAAGAGAATCCAACATATTGGGTACCGGTTTGCGGTGGTTTAATAACAGTGTCACACTAGGGATGCATGTTTTGACAAATGTTCACCAGCGGTTCAGGAGTAGAAGACTTGGCTTACAGCCAAGAAGTGTCCTCAATTTCTCACAAGTTTATAACAGTATATTGAGAATTTCCTTGTGTCGGATTAAAAAATTATGAAAAATTAATTGACATAGTAATTATTGTAGTCATACATTTCCATAATGCCTTAATACAGCATTTCCTTGATTCTGTTAGAGAGGATGGCCTTATTTGTTCAAATGTGTAAAAAATGTAGATTGAGGCCAATGTCTGTTGAGAGACTTTCAAAGCAAAAGGAATACCTAAGAGTCACACTTTCTATTTGTCTCTTCCTATTCCTGGGTCTGGTCAATACGGCAGTACAATTGGAGGTGGAATTAATTGTTCTCTGTTTTAGTTTCAGTAGGTCATATTATGATAAACGCACCTGCCTTTACAGTTCAGACAAAGTTCAAAGCTATATCTATTCAGGGTTGCGCTTGCTGTATGCCTGTAAATACCATGGTGACAAATATAATGGTTTATGTAAAGCATTGCTACTCAGTGGTACAAGTACCACAGTTGGTACATAGTCTGTATCTAGTGGTACATGGAAACACCACAGATTTTCTAAAAAAATATAAAACCAATTATATTAGATTTATACACATAAAGAAATTGAAAAAATACATGAATCAAATATCTGCTGAAATTCAATTGGAATTAAAATTTGCCTTTGCTAATATTTTAACGAACAACTTTCCTCTTATGCCACAGGCTAATTTACAAAACTCAAAACCAGTGAAGTTGGCATGTTGTGTAAATCGTAAATAAAAACAGAATACAATGATTTGCAAATCCTTTTCAACCTATATTCAATTGAATAGACTGCAAACACAAGATACTTAACATTAAAACTGGTGAACTTTATTTTTTGCAAATTTTAGCTCATTTGGAATTTTATGCCTGCAACATGTTTAAAAAAAAGCTGGCACAAGTGGCAAAAAAGACTGAAAAAGTTGAGGATTGCTCATCAAACACTTATTCAGAACATCCCACAGGTGAACAGGCTAATTGGGTATCATAATTGGGGGTAAAAACAGCTTCCATGAAATGCTCAGTCATTCACAAACAAGGATGGGGCGAGGGTCACCACTTTGTGAACAAATGCGTGAGCAAATTGTCGAACAGTTTAAGAACAACAATTCTCAACAAGCTATTGAAGGAATTTAGGGATTTCACCAACTACGGTCCGTAATATCATCAAAAGGTTCAGAGAATCTGGAGAAATCACTGCACGTAAGCAATGATATTACGGACCTACGATCCCTCAGGCGGTACTGCATCAACAACCGACATCAGTGTGTAAAGGATATCACCACATGGGCTCAGGAACTCTTCAGAAAACCACTGTCAGTAACTACAGTTGGTCGATACATCTGTAAGTGCAAGTTAAAACTCTACTATGCAAAGCCAAAGCCATTTATCAACAACATCCAGAAACGCAGCCGGCTTCGCTGGGCCCGAGCTCATCTAATATTGACTTAAGCAAAGTGGAAAAGTGTTCTGTGGTCTGACGAGTCCACATTTCAAATTGTTTTTGGAAACTGTGGACGTTGTGTCCTACGGAACAAAGAGGAAAAGAACCATCCGGATTGTTAAAGGCGCAAAGTTCAAAAGACAGCATTTGTGATGGTATGGGGGTGTATTAGTGCCCAAGGCATGGGTAACTTACACATATGTGAAGGCACCATTAATGCTGAAAGGTACATACAGGTTTTGGAGCAACATATGTTGCCATCCAAGCAACGTTATCATGGCCTCCCCTGCTTATTTCAGCAACACAATGCCAAGCCACATTCTGCTTCATAGTAAAAGAGTGCGGGTACTAGACTGGCCTGCCTGTAGTCCAGACCGGTCTCCCATTGAAAATGTGTGGCGCAACATGAAGCCTAAAATACCACAATGGAGACCCCGGACTGTTGAACAACTTAAGCTGTACATCAAGCAAGAATGGGAAAGAATTCCACCTGAAAAGCTTAAAAAATCTCCTCTCTGAGCTGCCACCTTACCGTGGTAGAGGAGTTTGCGTGTCCCAATGATCCTAGGAGCTATGTTGTCCGGGGGTTTCTATGCCCCCTGGTAGGGTCTCCCAAGGCAAACTGGTCCTAGGTGAGGGATCAGACAAAGAGCAGCTCGAAGACCTCGATGAAGAACACAAACCAAGGACCCAGATTTCCCTCGCCCGGACGCGGGTCACCGGGGCCCCCCTCTGGAGCCAGGCCCGGAGGTGGGGCACGATGGCGAGCGCCTGGTGGCCGGGCCTGTCCCCATGGGGCCCGGCCGGGCACAGCCCGAAGAGGCAACGTGGGTCCCCCCTCCAATGGGCTCACCACCCATAGCAGGGGCCATAGAGGTCGGGTGCAGTGTGAGCTGGGCGGCAGCCGAGGGCAGGGCACTTGGCGGTCCGATCCCCGGCTACATAAGCTGGCTCTTGGGACGTGGGACGTCACTTCGCTGGGGGGAAGGAGCCTGAGCTAGTGCGTGAGGTGGAGAAGTTCCGGCTAGATATAGTCGGACTCACTTCGACGCACAGCAAGGGCTCTGGAACCACTTCTCTTGAGAGGGGATGGACTCACTTCCACTCTGGCGTTGCCGGCAGTGAGAGGCGACGGGCTGGGGTGGCAATTCTTGTTGCCCCTCGGCTCAAAGCCTGCACGTTGGAGTTCAACCCGGTGGTCGAGAGGGTAGCTTCCCTCCGCCTTCGGGTGGGGGGGACGGGTCCTGACTGTTGTTTGCGTTTACGCGCCAAACGGCAGCTCAGAGTACCCACCCTTTTTGGATTCACTCGAGGGAGTACTGGAGAGTGCTCCCCCGGGTGATTCCCTCGTTCTACTGGGGGACTTCAACGCTCATGTTGGCAGCGACAGTGAAACCTGGAGAGGTGTGATTGGGAAGAATGGCCGCCCGGATCTGAACCCGAGTGGTGTTCTGTTATTGGACTTTTGTGCTCGTCACAGATTGTCGATAATAAACACCATGTTCAAACATAAGGGTGTCCATATGTGCACTTGGCACCAGGACACCCTAGGCCGCAGTTCCATGATCGGCTTTGTAGTTGTGTCATCGGATTTGCGGCCTCATGTTTTGGACACTCGGGTGAAGAGAGGGGCGGAGCTTTCTACCGATCACCACCTGGTGGTGAGTTGGCTGCGATGGTGGGGGAGGATGCCGGACAGACCTGGCAGGCCCAAACGCATTGTGAGGGTTTGCTGGGAACGCCTGGCAGAGTCTCCTGTCAGAGAGAGTTTCAATTCCCACCTCCGGAAGAACTTTGAACATGTCACGAGGGAGGTGCTGGACATTGAGTCCGAGTGGACAATGTTCCGTACCTCTATTGTCGAGGCGGCCGATTGGAGCTGTGGCTGCAAGGTAGTTGGTGCCTGTCGTGGCGGTAATCCTAGAACCCGTTGGTGGATGCCGGCGGTGAGGGATGCCGTCAGGCTGAAGAAGGAGTCCTATCGGGTTCTTTTGGCTCATGGGACTCCTGAGGCAGCAGACAGGTACCGACAGGCCAAGCGGTGTGCGGCTTCAGCGGTCGCGGAGGCAAAAACTCGGACATGGGAGGAGTTCGGGGAGGCCAGAGAAAAAGACTTCCGGACGGCTTCGAAGCAATTCTGGACCACCATCCGCCGCCTCAGGAAGGGGAAGCAGTGCAGTGTCAACACCGTGTATGGTGGGGATGGTGCTCTGCTGACCTCAACTGCGGATGTTGTGGATCGGTGGAGAGAATACTTCAAAGACCTCCTCAATCCTACCAGCACGTCTTCCTATGAGGAAGCAGGGCCTGGGGAATCTGTGGTGGGCGCTCCTATTTCTGGGGCTGAGGTTGCCGAGGTAGTTAAAAAGCTCCTCGGTGGCAAGGCCCCGGGGGTGGATGAGACCCGCCCGGAGTTCCTTAAGGCTCTGGATGTTGTGGGGCTGTCTTGGTTGACACACTCTGCAACATCGCGTGGACATCGGGGGCGGTACCTCTGGATTGGCAGACCGGGGTGGTGGTTCCTCTCTTTAAGAAGGGGAACCGGAGGGTGTGTTCCAACTATCGTGGGATCACACTCCTCAGCCTTCCCGGTAAGGTCTATTCAGGTGTACTGGAGAGGAGGCTACGCCGGATAGTCCAACCTCGGATTCAGGAGGAACAGTGTGGTTTTCGTCCTGGTCGTGGAACTGTGGACCAGCTCTATACTCTCGGCAGGGTCCTTGAGGGTGCATGGGAGTTTGCCCAACCAGTCTACATGTGCTTTGTGGACTTGGAGAAGGCATTCGACCGTGTACCCCGGGAAGTCCTGTGGGGAGTGCTCAGAGAGTATGGGGTAACGGACTGTCTTATTGTGGCAGTTCGCTCCCTGTATAATCAGTGTCAGAGCTTGGTCCGCATTGCCGGCAGTAAGTCGGACACGTTTCCAGTGAGGGTTGGACTCCGCCAAGGCTGCCCTTTGTCACCGATTCTGTTCATAACCTTTATGGACAGAATTTCTAGGCGCAGTCAGGGCATTGAGGGGATCTGGTTTGGTGGCTGCAGGATTAGGTCACTGCTATTTGCAGATGATGTGGTCCTGATGGCTTCTTCCGGCCAAGATCTTCAGCTCTCACTGGATCGGTTCGCAGCCGAGTGTGAAGCGACTGGGATGGGAATCAGCACCTCCAAGTCCGAGTCCATGGTTCTCTCCCGGAAAAGGGTGGAGTGCCATCTCCGGGTTGGGGAGGAGATCTTGCCCCAAGTGGAGGAGTTCAAGTACCTCGGAGTCTTGTTCACGAGTGGGGGAAGAGTGGATCGTGAGATCGACAGGCGGATCGGTGCGGCGTCTTCAGTAATGCGGACGCTGTATCGATCCGTTGTGGTGAAGAAGGAGCTGAGCCGGAAGGCAAAGCTCTCGATTTACCGGTCGATCTACGTTCCCATCCTCACCTATGGTCATGAGCTTTGGGTCATGACCGAAAGGACAAGATCACGGGTACAAGCGGCCGAAATGAGTTTCCTCCGCCGAGTGGCGGGGCTCTCCCTTAGAGAATGACAGAAGCTCTGTCATTCGGGGGGAGCTCAAAGTAAAGCCGCTGCTCCTCCACATCGAGAGGAGCCAGATGAGGTGGTTCGGGCATCTGGTCAGGATGCCACCCGAACGCCTCCCTAGGAAGGTGTTTCGGGCACATCCGACTGGTAGGAGGCCACGGGGAAGACCCAGGACACGCTGGGAAAACTATCTCTCCCGGCTGGCCTGGGAACGCCTCGGGATCCCCCGGGAGGAGCTGGACGAAGTGGCTGGGGAGAGAGAAGTCCGGGCTTCCCTGCTTAAGCTGCTGCCCCCGCGACCCGACCTCGGATAAGCGGAAGAAGATGGATGGATGGATGGATGGAAGCTTCAAAAATTGGTCTCCACAGCTCCCAAACATTTACAGTGTTGTTAAAAGGAAAGGCCATGTAACACAGTGGTAAAAATGCCCGTGTGCCAACTTTTTTGCAAGGTGTTACTGCCATTAAATTCTAAGTTAATGATTATTTGCAAAAAAAATAAAGTTTCTCATTTCGAACATTAAATATCTTGCCTTTACAATCTATTCAATTGAATATAAGTTGAAAAGGATTTGTAAAATATTGCATTAAGTTTTTATTTACGAATTACACAACGTGGCAACTTCACTGGTTTTGGGGTTTGTACTTCAAGCCCAAACTACATATCCAAAACAAAACTGAGATAGTAAGCAGATGCAGCAAAACCGGTGGTACTTGCAAGACAAACTATACACCCTATACAACCGGCATTTGATTACATCTTCTAAAGGGACAATACTATAGAAATTAAAATTGGTTAACCTTCAGAGTAGTCAGTGTGCATCTCTTATGTCAATTTAGATTTACTACCCACTGAAAACTATTGAACACACACATGAAACTGTGAAATATTGTAAGGAGCTCCTCCCACGATCGACGTCTTCTACACACCTCATTGCTTTGTGGAGATGTAGCTATGTACAATATTAATTATACAGCTACAGTACCTAGAGGTGCCAACTGTTAACGCTGTTTGAACATAGCAAAATAAAACACTGTACTTTAATTAAGTGATTATTTGGTGTACCACTAGATGGAGCCTGTGTATACCACAGTTAGAGAATAATATATCATATTTGCTGATGTTGTTGTCCCCGCAATTTCCCCCTCTGTCTTCCTTTTTTCTTATTTCTATGCCCTTTTGCTCTGGTCCTGCTCGGCCGAACATGAAATAAATCCATTTAATTAAGTCAAATACAAATAAAGCAACAGTAGTATCCCACTCTTCTGTTTTGTAAAGTAAATCTGTATAGCAATATGATTTGCCGGAGTGGCTGGACAGAACAAGTAAAAAAAAAAAAAAAGAGAGGGAATCACTAATTTAAGGTACAGCCTATCCTAACAGCAAGACTGCCAATTGCTAGTTGCTTCTCTGTGACTCTGTGTGCGCGTGGCGAGACAACAAATTCCTCCGACTGACAAACTATTTTTTGGAACATAATTACTAATTGTGAAAAATAAAGACACTAAAATGTCTATGTTCTGTTAAAACCCTGATGGTAACATAAACTAGCAAACAGTGTTCTTGTTATATTTTTGGAATGGAAAATATAACAGAGCAAGTTGCAAACAGCTCCTTTAAACAGAAGGTAAAGAGAGGAAAGTAGAGCAGAGGAAAAGAGAGAAGAGCAGGATGGACGCCTACTCAGAAGTGTCATGTGGAGGTGAGGGAGAGGGCAAGAGGGCGATGCTCACTTTGTCAAAGCTGGCAAATCGGTCACCTTCCTGTATGTGCTGACGTGGAGGGGAGGAAGGGGCGAAGGGGTCGGCTATGGGATCCTTGGCAGGCAGAGAGGAGGAGGAAGAAGAGGAGGAGAAATCTCCTGAGGTCTGCGGCAGGAAATGCCCTCGTCGATGGAAGGAGTCTGAGGACTCAGTTCTGGAGAGGGAAGATCTCTTACCTGCATGGGAGGTACGATATAGGCTAATTAGTGGCACAGAAGGGCTGTTTACAAACAAGACACACAGGAATTTAACGCAAACAAAAAAACGAACTGGAAGAGCAAAATCAAGAAACTGGTCCACTGCAGAAAAGATTATGAGACTAAGACTGTGGAGCAAGACACTATGGCAGGGATATTTAACTTAAGTGTTTTTGGGACCACATTTCCTGAAAGCTAAGGACCAGGGCTGCCATACTGCACATTTCTGCAGGACATGGATACTTTGGCAACACATAGAGGTGGTTGTTCGGGCTTTGCCAACATTTGATTTCAACAAAGAAAGATCGAAGCAAGGACACAAAATCCACTTTTTGCTAATGCATTTAATGCTTCATTTTCTTATTAATATTTGTGAGGACGTCTATTTATCTATATAGGTGATTATTTTGCCACTTATTGATGTCAAAATGTGTTCCTGTGACTCCAGCACCAGCTTTGCCAGTCAGGAAGAAGGCAGCCGCCGAAGGTTGCTGCACAACGGCACCAGAGTACTGGCCCGACTTTGTGTCACGTACGGCTGCTACTGCAAGTAGTTCTCCTGTGTTATTATATAAAATTGAGTAATCAAACAAGAGTCAAAGTCTTTTGTATCTTTTTTCATATGCTGGCATGTTTAAATGTAACAATTGCAAACATTATATTGCATAATGTTAATATGAAACTAATCTGGCTGCGAGCAGGCTACAGTATAAACTTATTTTGTAGTAAGTTAGACATATATTCTTCTTGGGGGAAATCAGAGTCACCCACCTCATCTAAAGTTTTATGTATCTTTTCGAACAGGATGCAGCTCTACTTTATCTTCAGTCTTTCCGCCTGTTTTTGCCATGCACATCCATCTTCTTCTTCACCTTCTTCCTGATGCTCGTTCATTTATTTTTTATTTCAGCCTGTGTACGGTTCTCGGAACCCACGGCATTAACAGGCTCACAATCTCAACCCTCTCTCGTTTGCCCGAAACCTAAGAAGCACCTAAATGTAAATGTAAATGGGTTATACTTGTATAGCGCTTTTCTACCTTCAAGGTACTCAAAGCGCTTTGACACTATTTCCACATTCACACACACATATTCACACACTGATGGCAGGAGATGCCATGCAAGGCCCTTACCACAACCCATCAGGAGCAAGGGTGAAGTGTCTTGCTCAAGGACACAACGGACATGACGAGGTTGGTAGAAGGTGGGGATCGAACCAGGAACCTTCAGGTTGCCGACACGGCCACTCTCCCAAATGCCCATGCCGTCCCCACCTCCTACTGACTCAGGCACATGGCTAATTTCAATATAAATTAAGCATTATTAAAGGGCATGGTCTGGGCGTGCCCAGCCACGCAAACATCTACGATCAATTTCACGTTGAATGGGATGTAAAAATGAAATGTGCTTGGATTAGTGTGCGCCCCCCCCCCCCAAATACATCTGATTTTTTTCTTGCCTATGCTGTTTTATGGATTTGAACGTACGCCAATTTTCAGTAGGAAATCCACACAACTCTTAAAGGGGAACTGAACATTTTTTTGGTTTATTTTGCCTATCGTTCACAATCATTATGAAAGACAAGATGACGGATGGATTTTTTAAATAATGCATTCTAACTTGTAAATAAAGGTAAATAAAAGTCTGCTTACAACAGAGCCAATGGGAGGTCCTCTGTTCTGCCCATAAAACCCAATAACCATCCAAAAACCGCCAACAATATTCCAATTATGTTTTCTAGATTTGAATATTAACAAACGTATAATTGATATTGTTTATAAGCGCTAACGCAAACAAACTATTTATAGCGGCAATATAATCGATTGGTCTGCGGTTTCCTCGCTTCCGAGCCTTGGAAATGTATTGTAGATCATAAATCATGCCTCTCACCTGGACAGAAGAAGGCTGAAGACGTATTCCAAAAAGTTGGTACACTTTGACATCCAATTTAGAACCAAAATTGGCGAGAACGTCACAAAAACACGCTTAAATGCAGTGGCCCATCGATCGGCATATGCCGGGGGTCAGCAACCCATGGCTCTAGAGCCACATGCGGCTCTTTCGCGCCACTCTGGTGGCTCCATGGAGCTTTTTGAAAAATGTATGGAAATGGTATTAAAAAAATGGGGTGAAAAATATGTTTTTTGTTGTAATACGGTTTCTGTAGGAGGACAAACACGACACAAACCTTCCTAATTGTTAGAAATCACACTGTTTAATATGTTTGTGTTCATGCTTCACTGATGAGAGTATTTGGCGAGCGCAGTTTTGTCCTACTAATTTCAGCGGCCCTTGAACTCACCGTCGTGTGGATTGTGACTCGACAGTTTGTTTACATTTACAACTTTCTACGACGCTGCCACTCCTTCTTTGTCCCATTTTGTCCACCAAACGTTTTATGCTGTACTGTGCTTTGTTGACGTTATTGACTTGTTCTGGAGTGCTAATCAGGCATATTTGGTCACTGCACGACTGCAAGCTAATCGATGCTAACATGCTATTTAGGCTAGCTGGATGTATACATTATATCATTATGCCTTGTTTGTAGGTATATATGAGCTCATTTAATTCCCTTTACTTATGTCCTCTGTGTATTTAATTTGCATGTGCGCCATGTTGTTCCAGAACACAACAAACGTTACACAGCTTGCAAAGATTGTAATAAATCCATGAGAAGAAGACAGCCTGTCGTTTCCTTTAACTTGGACACACACATCTATACCTTTGGCTATACCTAAGTCAGTCATTTCCAGGAGTTATCTCACCCTCTGAGAAGTTTTACTAATGTGTTCCAATGTTGTAAAAATGTGTAGAATAAATATTAAATTTCAACATTTCTGTCAACGACGATTTGCGTCAGCCTGCGACACATATTCATTTTGATAGTAGGCCAATGTAACTAGTATAGACACTTAGAACATGTGTTGTCTTTATTATAACACTTATATAAGACTTTTAAAGTAATTTTGTTAGTAGGCTAATAGAGCTTATTAGCCACTTAGATCATGTGTTGTCTTCATTATAACACTTATATAAGACTTTTAGATTTCTGCGGCTCCAGACAGAATACTTTTTTGTATTTGTGGTCCAATATGGCTCTTTCAACATTTTGGGTTGCCGACCTCTGGCATATGCCTATTAGATGTATGTTAAATACAGTAAATTGGTTCAAGGTTTTGAAAAGTGATATTATTTTAGCTACAGTAATGACCTAACAGTGTCCATGATATGGAAGGACTCAAAAATACTAAGTCGACCTGTCTCGTACTTACTCGAGACTTTACTTGAGATTTGACTAGGATTTGAGATAAAACTATCGTGTGGTACTCATAGGGCTAAATGTGGGATCTCGGTTACTAAATTTCAGGACATTGTGTTTATGCTGGTATGACGATCAACTCGATACCATACAGTGGGAAAATAATATTATCAAATGAGAGTTAGAAGCTGTGATGTGCAATTCCATTCCAAGACCTGACACTGACCTGGAGGTGGAGGGGGTGGTCTAGTTGGTGTACCCGTTTTGGGGGGTAGGGCTGGGGGAACATCAGCATTTGCAGACTGGCTGTCGTCCTGGAACAAGTTCTTATTGTTGATGCCAAACTGATCAGCACAATTTGACTGGTACAATAAAGAAAAAAATACACATATAACATGGTTCAATTTACTCTATAGTCACAGGCTCAAGCAAACCCAGTCTTGACTCCCCCGACTCATTTATTGAGGCAAGATTGACAACAAAGCTGAACATCCATCCATCCATCTATTTGCAAAGCCTATCCCAATTGCATTCGAGCGGAAGGCAGGGTACACCCTGGACAAGGCTCCACCTCATCGCAGGGCCAACAGAGATACCACATCACTCACACACTAAGGACAATTTAGTGTTGCCAATCAGCCTAACCCCAGTTGCATATCAATCGGTGAATAGCACAATATCACATCTAAGCAAGAAAATGTGCTTCGTTCACTGTCAGTAACTTTCAAAAGCATAAACACTCACAAGTGACAACATTAGACCCACCTGCAAAATTAAAGATAATCTATTATGCAAAACCAACTTTTCTAACCTTTTGGTATCAGTTTATATGTATTTGGGATCTGCATAAATCCGGAAAAATTGAAATCCAACCGTGGAGGCATTGTAGAGATATTTATAAAACAAGCTTGCCTTCCTACACGTCCTCCAAAAGGTTCGTTTGGAATTTGTCAGCCCTGTGACGTTTTTCAGACCTGTGACGTCTGCGGATATCTCTATATATGGTAAAGGTTTAAAGGTCTGTGTGTGAATCCGCCACTTTGTTTATCGTTCGAGCATTTGTAGTCCAAACGAGGTACGACACAAACAACTAAAATGCCCTGTTATTGGTTGTTTTAACCAGCAAAAGTCACAACAAAAACTTTCAGCCCCATCTGAAGTAATAGGTGCTTTTCCTTGAATTTTTATGATTTGTGGCAATGCACCTTCAACTCAGAAGAAATCTCTCTTCTTGTGTGTGCTAAGAAAAGTCCTGCTTCCCCCAAACTTTCACAAAAAGATGGATTTTCCGAAAACCTACTTATAATAGTGTGTTTGGTGACTATAATTTATGGCAATGGAGGAGACAATGAAACGGTAAGTAATAACTGTAAAGACACTTGTGATTTAGGGCTATATAAATAAACATTGATTGATTGATTGATTGATTGATATACAGAAATTATTTTAACCAGGATTAGTGACAAAAGTACACTTCAGTCACTAACCGTGTTACAAAAGAGGTCAGTTAGAATGTGAATTACATTTTACATTTTAAGTGAATTACATTTATATAGCGCTTTTTCTCAAGTGACTCAAAGCGCTTTACATTGTAAAACCCAATATCTAAGTTACATTTAAACCAGTGTGAGTGGCACTGGGAGCAGGTGGGTTAAGTGTCTTGCCCAAGGACACAACGGCAGTGACTAGGATAGCGGAAGCGGGGATCGAACCTGCAACCCTCAAGTTGCTGGCACGGCCGCTCTACCAACCGAGCCATACAGCCCCACAGAATAATACATAACATTAGCTATCAAGAACATACAAACCCATTAAAAATATTAAAATTCATTGACTTGGTGCATTTCCAACAGCTTAAATTATTTACAAGCAAACTTATCTGCTACCCAAGAATGTACAACAATTATTCTTAACAAAAGAGGAGAAATATAACAGAGAACAATCTTGTTTAAAACATTTGTATGCACATACAACAATCAAGACCTTTAGCATATCAGTATGTGGAATTCAATTACAGAAATGATTAAGCAAAGAAGTCAAACAATGTACTAATATTATCCAGTTTAAGAAACTGTTCAAACTCAAGAGTGTTTACAAAGTACGAAGAAAAAGAATCTTGATAAACATCTTGAAACTTTTCAAAAAATTTGATAATCTTACTCATCTCATGATGATGACCATACATTACTTAACAATGTATTCATGAGAACTGTATTTATTGTTTATGTACCGGTATTTAATAATTATTTACTTACACATTGTCCTTTCATTTATGCATTTACTCATTTCTTCATTTACCACTGTGGTGTTTGAAATAGAGTACAAACAAATGCGTTAATAACTGCTATGAGACAAAAAGGGAAAGATTATTAAGATAAGCTTCCTCCAACTCTTTTTCGGACATGCTGTAAGGGGGGTGGGGGAAAGGAAATATGTGATGTATTACATTTTAACTGTATGCATGTTTGGAATAAACTGACACCATAACTACTTCTTGGCAGAAGAAACACTAAATATTATTCTTACTTCTTAAAAGGGCTGTTTGCAGCATTTCCGGAGATGCCTAGAGGGCGCTAACTTTCCATTGTATTTCAAGCCTTATATCCTTCCCTTTTACGTCTTCTAGAACGTAATGACGTAACTACGTATGTATGTAACACGTGCACACGCATTAGTTTTGGGTGTATCTTCTGTCTTAACAACAACATGGCAGTAAATTGTCCATCCATCCATCCATTTTCTACCGCTTATTCCCTTTGGGGTCGCTGGAGCCTATCTCAGCTACAATCGGGCGGAAGGCGGGGTACACCCTGGACAAGTCGCCACCTCATCGCAGGGCTGCAAATTGTTCAATGCTTTTTTGGACTGCTTTTGTATGTCCATGTTGATGAGACAGGCAGGGTGAGTGACAGCCATAAACACCAATAATCTTTGGGGGCCAGTAACATTTTTTAGAACACTTGGTAATTCTCAAAAATATAGAAAGTTTTAAAATATGTGTTCGGTTAACCCACTACAGGTAACATAACCTAGCGAATGGTGTTCTTGGTATATCTTTTGTTTTGAAAAATGTAACTGTGTGGAAGTTGCAAACAGACCCTTTTAAAAAGGGCCACAGTATTGTTATTTGAGTGTTTGAACATGTCTATCTTCTTCTATTCTAATTTTTAAAGGCTTCAGAGTGTTTTACCAATAAACGCAGAATGAGCACAGCCTGAAAGTTCAATGTGCACAATTCAATAGCTTCAATGTGTTTATACAAGTATTAGCTTGTGGTATGATGTTTGTAATGAGGAAATACATTAATGTCTCTTGCATTCACGTTAACATTTAAGAAAGTTATCTATTAGCGTGCTAGCTTCCTTCATCAGTAAATGAGCTGTATCACCTGTGCAGAAGTGCCGGTGCAGTTATCAATTACGGTCTTACGATAAATGTAATTTAAAACAGTAATACTAACTGTTAGGAGTTTTACCGCAGTGTATCATTACTACTGTCAATCGTAACATCTCTTGTGTCTATATGTGTCTAATGTCTTTTGTAGTTATAGTTTTCCATGATACATATTAACAATAAACATATTGTTAAACTATACTAGGACTGCACTATTATTCGAAATCGTATCGACATTGAGGTTTTAATTAGTGTGGTAAATAAACGCAAGAGGCTAAGGTTTTTTATTGTATTTTCCTCCATTGTTACCAGCATTTGAGTGACAGACATGTTCGGCAATCAGAATTGTTGAGAAAGATGTCTTAAGGCTGGAATATTCTCTTGCGTAGCTTGTGTCGCCCCCGACGGCGTCTTGTTTGATTTATAGTTCTTCCGTGGGGGGTGGTGCCAAACTTGTAATTCCCTTCCAAAACACTAAGGGTCAGTGTCTCCAGAAGGAGCAACTACAGACTATCCTTGCATCCATTTTCTACCGCTTGTCCCTTTCGGGGTCGCGGGGGGAGCTGGAGCCTATCCCAGCTGCATAGATAATGTGTATTTCCGTCCTGTGAAGAGTCACTGCATACAACCACTGAACCACTGCATCGACAACTTTGTCTACACTGAAACTAATCATTCAGAATAATCAGGTTATTTTTAATGGACATTTTACTTATAAACCTTTGTGAAGATGGACTGCACAACTTGTGAATGAGTTGAGGCAGAAGACGTTATTATTTGCAACAATATTTGGCCGTTCGGGACATGGGACAAGAGAGATCCAACATGTAACGTAAATAAACTAAACTGTTGAATCACCATTTAAGTTAACGACATGCTGGAGTTTATCTCTATGGTCATGTTCAAAGTTCACAAATGTTTGTAAATATACCGTGCTTGAAAGATTATTGACGTAGAATGAGAAATGTTGTGTTTGAGAGAAAAAGACGAGAGTGCATGAGAAAGAATATGTGTCGGAATTGAACCTGGTAGCACAAGATTTGTAAGAAAACTTAAGAGTCGAACTTTCACTTTGTGACTTCTTCTGGACGCAACAATAACACAATAAACTGAAAAACACACATTCAGCAATTATTTTCAGAGCGCACCGAGATATTAAGTACACAATATCAGTTTTCATGCAAATGTTTAACCACTGTTGTTTTATTTCATACACACTTGTGCATTTCAAGCACAAAGTCTGTTCGCCTGTGTTCAGGGACCCTCCTGGCAAAAACTGACCAATCACAGTTCTGCGTTGCCCAGCTACGCGGGAGGCTATGCAGGGGGCGGTGGGGACGATGGCGTCGCCTACGCAAGCTACGCAACGCCAGAGTATACACCATGCTTTGCTTTGTGCATCGCTCTTAGCACCTGAGCGCGTTTATTTAAATGTAGAAGAAAATTAACAGAGTGACCCCTCTTTTTACTGATTCACAATCTATGTCTCGGTGTGTGAGAAGGGAGAAGTTCCACAGAGTAACACAATTAGGATGGAAAAAAATAAGATTATAAAGCCTAATGTCCCGCTGTGGGAATATTTCAACTTCAAATCGGATGGGCGATATGAGCCCATCAACACGGACGAATAAGCAAATATGCAGTGATCCCGCCATAGCAATAAACAAAAACACAACATCGAACCGCATATTTCCAACTCAGGAAAAAAATGCTATTTATCAAGTTATTTATCTTCCAGTTACAGTACAATGGTAAACAATTCTACAGTACTGAGAAATAAGTGTACATCCTTTGAAATTAATACTTGCATTAATAATATATAATATGATTACAACACATTAGAAAACACTGTATAGTTTTTATCGATTATTTCTTCAGTTAAAGAGCATGATGTAGACAAAAACTCTGCGTCTTCTGCATAAAGCCAAATATTTTTTAATGTAAATAATCCACACAACATTCAAGCACTGTGGTTTGTACACTAAATAGGCTGTGCCAAATTGGGGTTCGAGTCTTGTCACATCAAAATTTAGAGTGTGTATTGTATTTGGATTCCATCCATCCATCCATCTTCTTCTGCTTATCCGAGGTCGGGTCGCGGGGGCAGCAGCCTAAGCAGGGAAGCCCAGACTTTCCTCTCCCCAGCCACTTCGTCCAGCTCCTCCCGGGGGATCCCGAGGCGTTCCCAGGCCAGCCGGGAGACATAGTCTTCCCTTCGTGTCCTTGGTCTTCCCCGTGGCCTCCTACCGGTTGGACGTGCCCTAAACACCTCCCTAGGGAGGCGTTCGGGTGGCATCCTGACCAGATGCCCGAACCACCTCATTTGGCTCCTCTCGATGTGGAGGAGCAGCAGCTTTACTTTGAGCTCCCCCCGGATGGCAGAGCTTCTCACCCTATCTCTAAGGGAGAGCCCCGCTACCCGGCGTAGAAAACTCATTTCGGTCGCTTGTACCCGTGATCTTGTCCTTTCGGTCATAACCCAAAGCTCATGACCATAGGCGAGGATGGGAACGTGAATCGACCAGTAAATTGAGAATTTTGCCTTCCGGCTAATCTCCTTCTTCACCACAACGGATCGATACAGCGTCCGCATTACTGAAGACGCCGCACCGATCCGCCTGTCGATCTCACAATCCACTCTTCCCCCACTCGTGAACAAGACTCCTAGGTACTTGAACTCCTCCACTTGGGGCAGGGTC
Organism: Nerophis lumbriciformis; assembly: GCF_033978685.3. Taxonomy (NCBI): domain Eukaryota; kingdom Metazoa; phylum Chordata; class Actinopteri; order Syngnathiformes; family Syngnathidae; genus Nerophis; species Nerophis lumbriciformis. The sequence continues at coordinate 18,220,231 of NC_084565.2, forward strand.
TCTGCCCCAACCCGGAGATGGCATTCCACCTTTTTCCGGGCAAGAATCATGGACTCGGACTTGGAGGTGCTGATTCTCATCCCAGTCACTTCACACTCTGCTGCAAACCGATCCAGTGAGAGCTGAAGATCCTGGCCAGATGGAGCCATCAAGACCACATCATCTGCAAAAAGCAGAGACCTAATCCTGCAGCCACCAAACTGGATCCCCTCAATGCCTTGACTGCGCCTAGAAATTATGTCCATGAAAGTTATGAACAGTACCAGTGACAAAGGGCAGCCTTGGCGGAGTCCAACCCTCACTGGAAACGTGTCCGACTTACTGCCGGTAATGCGGACCAAGCTCTGACACTGATCGTACAGGGAGCGGACCGCCACAATCAGACAGTCCGATACCCCATACACTCTGAGCACTCTCCACAGGACTTCCCGAGGGACACGATCGAATGCCTTCTCCAAGTCCACAAAGCACATGTAGACTGGTTGGGCAAACTCCCATGCACCCTCAAGGACCCCGCCGAGAGTACAGCGCTGGTCCACAGTTCCACGACCAGGACGAAAACCACACTGTCCCTCCTGAATCCGAAGCTCAACTATCCGACGTAGCCTCCTCTCCAGTACACCTGAATAAACCTAACCGGGAAGGCTGAGGAGTGTGATCCCACGATAGTTGGAACACACCCTCCGATTCCCCTTCTTAAAGGGAGGAACCACCACCCCGGTCTGCCAATCCAGATGTACCGCCCCCGATGTCCACGCGATGCTGCAGAGTCTTGTCAACCAAGACAGCCCCACAGCATCCAGAGCCTTAAGGAACTCCGGGCGGACCTCATCCACCCCCGGGGCCTTGCCACCGAGGAGCTTTTTAACTACCTCAGCAACCTCAGCCCTAGAAATAAGAGAGCCCACCACAGATTCCCCAGGCACTGCTTCCTCATAGGAAGACGTGTTGGTGGGATTGAGGAGGTCTTCGAAGTATTCCCTCCACCGATCCACAACATCCGCAGTCGAGGTCAGCAGAACACCATCCGCACCATACACGGTGTTGATAGTGCACTGCTTCCCCTTCCTGGGGTGGCGGATGGTGGTCCAGAATCGCTTCGAAGCCGTCCGGAAGTCGTTTTCCATGGCTTCCCCGAACTCCTCCCATGTCCGAGTTTTTGCCTCTGCGACCGCTGAAGCCGCACACCGCTTGTCCTGTCGGTACCTGTCCGCAGCCTCCGGAGTCCTATGAGCCAAAAGAACCCGATAGGACTCCTTCTTCAGCTTGACGGCATCCCTCACCGCCGGTGTCCACCAAAGGGTTCTAGGATTACCGCCACGACAGGCACCAACCACAGCTCCAATCATCCGCCTCGACAATAGAGGTGCGGAACATGGTCCACTCGGACTCAATGTCCAGCACCTCCCTCGTGACATGTTCAAAGTTCTTCCGGAGGCGGGAATTGAAACTCTCTCTGACAGGAGACTCTGCCAGACGTTCCCAGCAGACCCTCACAATGCGTTTGGGCCTGCCAGGACTGTCCGGCATCCTCCCCCACCATCGCAACCAACTCAACACCAGGTGGTGATCGGTAGAAAGCTCCGCCCTTCTCTTCACTCGAGTGTCCAAAACATGAGGCCGCAAATCCGATGAGACAACTACGAAGTCGATCATGGAACTGCGGCCTAGGGTGCCCTGGTGCCAAGTGCACATATGGACACCCTTATGTTTGAACATGGTGTTTGTTATAGACAATCTGTGGCGAGCACAAAAGTCCAATAACAAAACACCACTCGGGTTCAGATCCGGGCGGCCATTCTTCCCAATCACGCCTCTCCAGGTTTCACTATCGTTGCCAACATGAGCGTTGAAGTCCCCCAGTAGGACAAGGGAATCACCCGAGGAAGCACTTTCCAGTACTCCCTCGAGTGTATCCAAAAAGGGTGGGTACTCTGAACTGCGGTTTGGTGCGTAAGCACAAACAACAGTCAGGACCCGTCCCCCGACCCGAAGGCGGAGGAAGGCTGCCCTCTCGTCCACTGGTTTGAACTCCAACGTGCAGGCTTTGAGCCGGGGGGAAACAAGAATTGCTACCCCAGCTCGTCGCCTCTCACTGCGTGCAACGCCAGTGTGGAAGAGAGTCCAGCCCCTCTCGAGAAAACTGGTTCCAGAGCCCTCGCTGTGCGTCGAGGTGAGTCCGACTATATCCAGCCGGAACTTCTCTACCCCGCGCACTAGCTCAGGCTCCTTCCCCCCCAGCGAGGTGACGTTCCACGTCCCAAGAGTTAGGTTATGTAGCCGAGGATTAGACCGCCAAGTGCCCTGCCTTCGGCTGCCGCCCAGCTCACAATGCACCCGACCTCTATGGCCCCTCCCATGAGTGGTGAGCTCATGGGAGGGGGGACCCACGTTGCCTCTTCGGGCCACCAGGCGCTCGTCATTGTGTCCCAACTCCGGGCCTGGCTCCAGAGTGGGGCCCCGGTGACCCGCGTCCGGGCGAGGGAAATCTGAGTCCTTGTTGATGCATTCCCATAGAAGTCTTCGAGCTGCTCTTTGTCTGATCCCTCACCTAGGACCTGTTTGTCTTGGGAGACCCTACCAGGGGGCATGAAAGCCCCCAGACAACATAGTTCTAGGATCATTGGGACACGCAAACTCCTCTACCACGGAAAGGTGGCAGCTCAGAGAGGTAAATAATTTCATATTGTTTTAATGTGTGGCACCTTAAGTTTAGAATATGTTGATTGACAATCTAAAAGTAAAATTTCTTCCTTCAATTGTTATTTTTGCAGTTTTATGTATAAAATAAAAAAAATCGCAAATAGAATCGCAGTCGCAAGAGAAGAATCGCTATTAGGTTTTGTCTCAAAATCGTGCAGGCCTAAACTGTACTACCCTATACTTGACTCAGTTACATTATATTTTCATCCATCCATCCATCCATCTTCTTCCGCTTATCTGAGGTCGGGTCGCGGGGGCAGCAGCCTAAGCAGGGAAGCCCAGACTTCCCTCTCCCCAGCCACTTCGTCCAGCTCTTCCTGTGGGACCCCAAGGCGTTCCCAGGCCAGCCGGGAGACATAGTCTTCCCAACGTGTCCTGGGTCTTCCCCGCGCCCTCCTACCGGTCGGACGTGCCCTAAACACCTCCCTAGGGAGGCGTTCGGGTGGCATCCTGACCAGATGCCCGAACCACCTCATCTGGCTCCACTCGATGTGGAGGAGCAGCGGCTTTACTTTGAGCTCCCCCCGGATGGCAGAGCTTCTCACCCTATCTCTAAGGGAGAGCCCCGCCACCCGGCGGAGGAAACTCATTTCGGCCGCTTGTACCCGTGATCTTGTCCTTTCGGTCATAACCCAAAGCTCATGACCATAGGTGAGGATGGGAACGTAGATCGACCGGTAAATTGAGAGCTTTGCCTTCCGGCTCAGCTCCTTCTTCACCACAACGGATCGATACAGCGTCCGCATTACTGAAGACGCCGCACCGATCCGCCTGTCGATCTCACGATCCACTCTTCCCTCACTCGTGAACAAGACTCCGAGGTACTTGAACTCCTCCACTTGGGGCAAGATCTCATCCCCAACCCGGAGATGGCACTCCACCCTTTTCCGGGCGAGAACCATGGACTCGGACTTGGAGGTGCTGATTCTCATCTCAGTCGCTTCACACTCGGCTGCGAACCAATCCAGTGAGAGCTGAAGATCCTGGCCAGATGAAGCCAACAGGACCACATCATCTGCAAAAAGCAGAGACCTAATCCTGCAGCCACCAAACCAGATCCCCTCAACGCCTTGACTGCGCCTAGAAATTCTGTCCATAAAAGTTATGAACAGAATCGGTGACAAAGGGCAGCCTTGTCGGAGTCCAACCCTCACTGGAAACGTGTCCGATTTACTGCCGGCAATGCGGACCAAGCTCTGGCACTGAGCATACAGGGAGCGGACTGCCACAATCAGACAGTCCGATACCCCATACTCTCTGAGCACTCCCCACAGGACTTCCCGAGGGACACGGTCGAATGCCTTATATTTATATTTTCACTGTGTAAAGCAAATAAAACAGTTCATTTTAAAAAGCACCTGCATTTGAATTAAAATTAGTGTAGAACATTAAAAAAAAACTAAATACATTATAGAACAATTTCGTGGGTCATTCATTATGTTCCTGTCAGCAAGCCTAAACAATAAAAATACATAAAATAATAGAAATAAAATAAAAAAAGATATATAGAAAAGTATGGTTGCAGATGACCACACTGTCTCTCACTGAACATCTCTTGGATTTGAAAGGTATGTGAATAAGAGCACAACAGTGTTGTTGCATAAATTACAGTTTCATTACCCGTACTGTCAGAAGGTGTTTAACATGTAATATTTGTCCTGCATATCAAGCTTTCATTTGAGTGACATGACAAGACAAATTTGTATTACCTTTGCAAGTGCACTGAAATCTGCAAAGCCCCCTCCAAACGACTCATTCCCAAACACTGCGGCAAATGGATCTAAAATTATACAGAGGCATATTTACATTAGTGATACTATGCCATATCGGGTATTTAGTATAGGTCTTACCGGGTTCTGAGTTGGCGCTTCCCGTGGTACCACCTGGAGCAAAAGGATCATTGGCTGATGCTGTGTTGTCCTAAAAACATACATTTAAACAACTGTCACGAAGTGAACTAAACTAATATGCCCGGTAAATCCCAGAGGGGACTCACCAATACCAGCCTAGCAGTTGGTGGAGAACTGTTAAACGGATCTTTCCCTCCATATTCAGAACCAAACGGATCAGCCACTACGATGTTGTTCAACTTGTGACAGAACGAATCCAATTTATCCGTGTCGTTGCCTTCAGATTTGAATGGATGTGTGGCTGGTAGAGTTACATTTGTAGGTTGAGAAGTAAAAGGGTCCGGCTCTTCTGTCGTTGCTGGAGGAGGGTCGTTGCGCTTGGCTGCAAATAGGTCTGGTTCTGGCACACCAGTAGTGCTAACAAATGGGTCAATTGAGCCGGCAAAGGGGTCTTCCGTGGGCACGTGGCTGCTGGTGGATTGTGTGAAGAAACCATCAGCAGCAAAAGGGTCTGATCCTTTAAAAGGATCTCCTCCAAATGGATCCAATTCTACAAAAAAACATTATTATTATTTATTTCCTTAAACTAGTCTTTCCGCTCATCATCACCTCTGAGAACTCACTTGCAACATCCGGTTTTCCAAACAGATCGTTTTTAAATGGATCATCTACAAAAACAAATGTCACATTTTTAAACATGCACAGACTAGCCACATGTTAAGTATTTAATAAAGCTTACGATCTGTGAACGGGTCTGAATCAAAGAAGTCCATCTCAGGCAGGGCTGGCACTGAGCAAGGAGGACCAACTTGTGTTGACAAGGAGAATGCTTTGATTTCTGGAGGCTCTGCAGGTTTCTGTTTAACCTCTGGTTCTGGTATCACAACCTGTTGAATAGAGGCAATGACCAACTAACCAACTAGCTAACTTTGCCATCAGTCTTTCTTGTATAGTATTGCAACACTTGACATTACTTTTTTAATGTAAAAAGGTCCTGCTGCCTGCTTCTGCAGATTTGCTCTGTGATTGTATACACATTCTGTTTGAATTGCAATAGTCGTCTTTTGGGAACTTAGATAAAAAGCACCCTCTGTTGGTTGCTGCTCAATACTATCAATTGATACAAGAGGTACACATAGTCTTGTTTTTCAAATATTAACTTGATTAAATTCCATATGATAGAGGCCATTTCTAAAATAAATAAATCAGTTTATTATACCCCTTATTTACCTTTGATTGGTTTGTGTTGGATGACAGTGCCACATCATCTTGGACTTCTGAGGAGATGTCAGGTGAAAGATTACAGTGTTCCTATAGATGTCAAAGAAGATGCGTTACCAAAACATTTAGACATCTTTTTGACAGAATAATGTTTCATACATTGTCACTTTTCTCCTGGGGCTTAGTGAGGGTGTACATCTCAGAAGAGGCTAAACTAGTCATGAGGTCATCCAGGGCATCAGGTTGCAGTTTTTCCTCTTCTGGTGTCTTGGGTTGCTTGTCCTCCTTCTCTTCCGGGTTTTCTTCATTCACTACTTTCTCTGTTTGTTCTGAGAGTTCTTTCTGTTTGTGTGATCCATCAACAGTTTTTTCTTCTTTTAGCCCTTGAGGTTGGTCCTCCTGACAGAGGTCCTCCTGTAATGGTTCTCTGTGATTCCGCTTTGGCATGGGCCCTGGTGATCCATTGACCATGACGGGAGAATTGTCTTCAAGAGCTCTCTTCCAGCTCAGCTGAGCAGACACCGACCTCTCCTCCACCTGAAGGTCGTCCAGTTTCTGTTGAACCTGAACATCAGAGAGGATTATATATTAAAAGCGAAACGATATATCTAGAGAGTAAAAATACATGATGTTTCAACCTGACCTGGGACACTTGTGTGAAAGAGTCACGCACAGATTCTTGCAAAGGTGTGAGTTGCTCCTGAGCAGCTTGGACCTTATCCTGCAACCTTCTGCTCTCTTGCTGCAAAGCCAGAAGCTCTTCTCTAGCCTGGACCAACTCCTCCTCGTAATGATTTATTCTTTGCTCCTGCTCCTTGTGCTCTGACTGCAGCGATGAAATCTGAGAAAGTCAATGAGTGTCAAGAGTTAACTTTAATTGGCACACAACTTTACTACAATAAATAAGGATGTCTGTAAAAAGGGTAAGCACAAAAAACTATGCAACCTTTCAACGTTTAGAGGCCTGCCATTGTTAGGCATCCACATGGGCCGCAATCACCTGTGTGTGTTAATAGACGTGATCTGAAACACTGCGGATGTAATCCATTAGGCCAGTTTACAAAAACGTTTACAAAAAAAAGTTTAAAGTAAAAAAAACAAAAAAACAGCAAACCTTCATAAAAAGCTTCTCCAATGTATTTCAAATATTGACAGGAATGTGTTTGCAGTTTAATATAGATTACTTTTTTTTTTTACCAGATGTGAGATGACCCTGAATATAACCCCTTTTTCATTAACTATTTAAAAACCTATTTTTAGGCCACAAAAAGACATTTTCTTTTTAAGTCATGTTTTCAATATCGGTAAAATTTGTGATTGATGTAGTTATATTTTAAATGCAGTTATATTATAGTTGGTCATTGAATTATAGTTTATTTTGCTAATTATTAATTGAATAATAGCAATGTATAAACATGTCAGGAGGTTCCTGTTTAACTTTGTGTGTGGCCACTAGGGCTGCGAATCTTTGGGTGTCCCACGATTCGATTCAATATCGGTTCTTGGAGTCACAATTCGATTCAAAATCGATTTTTTTCGATTCAATGCGATTCTCGATACAAAAACAATATTTTCCCGATTCAAAACGATTCTTTATTCATTCAATACATAGGATTTCAGCAGGATCTACCCCAGGCTGCTGACATGCAAGCAGAGTAGTAGATTTTTGTAAAAAGCTTTTATAATTGTAAAGGACAATGTTTTATCAACTGATTGCAATAATGTAAATTTGTTTTAACTATTAAATGAACCAAAAAAATGACTTATTTTATCTTTGTGAAAATATTGGACACAGTGTGTTGTCAAGGTTATGAGATGCGATGCAAGTGTAAGCCACTGTGACACTATTGTTCTTTATTTTTTATTTTTTATAAATGTCTAATGATAATGTCAATGAGGGATTTTTAATCACTGCTATGTTAAAATTGTAACTAATATTGATACTGTTGTTGATAATATTAATTTTTGTTTCACTACTTTTGGTTTGTTCTGTGTCGTGTTTGTGTCTGCTCTCAATTGCTCTGTTTATTGCAGTTTTGAGTGTTGCTGGGTCGGGTTTGGTTCTGGAATTGGATTGCATTGTTATGATATTGCTGTGTATTGTTTTGTTGAAATGATTATTCAAAAAAAAAAAAAAAAAAAAAAATTTAAAAATTAAAAAGAAAATCAATTTAAAAAAAAAATGAGGATCGCGATTCGAATTTGAAACAATTTTTTCCCACACCCCTAGTAGCCACACAGTAAAAAGTATTTTTAAGAAGTGAAGTTAATTATTTTTATATAGCGCTTTTCTCTAGTGACTCAAAGCGCTTTACATAGTGAAACCCAATATCTAAGTTACATTTAAACCAGTGTGGGTGGCACTGGGAGCAGGTGGGTTAAGTGTCTTGCCCAAGGACACAACGGCAGTGACTAGGATGGCGGAAGCGGGGATCGAACCTGGAACCCTCAAGTTGTTGGCACGGCCACTCTACCAACCGAGCTATACCGCCCCAATCAAAGACCAAAGGCCAAAAAATATGGATTGATGCACAATATTTCATTACATAAAATCATGTTATGAGTTTAGGGAAATGATTACATTTAGCGCTTTTTCAATACATTTAGACTTTGGAAGTTTACTCTGTTGGAGTGCAAATGTTTAGATCTCGTGCAACCATGCTGCATATACACAGCCATTATGTAATCCATCCATCCATTTTCTACCGCTTATTCCCTTTGGGGTCGCGGGGGGCGCTGGAGCCTATCTCAGCTACAATCGGGCGGAAGGCGGGGTACACCCTGGACAAGTCGCCACCTCATCGCAGGGCCAACACAGATAGACAGACAACATTCACACTCACATTCACACACTAGGGCCAATTTAGTGTTGCAAATCAACTTATTCCCAGGTGCATGTCTTTGGAGGTGGGAGGAAGCCGGAGTACCCGGAGGGAACCCACACAGTCACGGGGAGAACATGCAAACTCCACACAGAAAGATCCCGAGTCCGGGATTGAACCCAAGACTACTCAGGACCTTCGTATTGTGAGGCAGATGCACTAACCCCTCTTCCACCGTGCTGCCCCATTATGTAATCTGTTATTATTATTACAAAGCAAATATTTTTGTAATATAAACAACTGTACAAAAACACAGTGTGTCAATATTACATTGGAATCATCTTGTATGCATGCCAATTGCATACAAGAGCTTTAATATTGCTCATGGTGACTATTTGTGTCATGAAACAAATATGTCTGCTTTAATTACTTGACAAAATAAAAACATAAATAATATATACATTATTTAGCAAGCAGTGTTTTCTTAATCTCAGCAACAGTTCTCAGTCATGTTAGAGCTGACACCACAATTGGTCAAATATTGCAATTCCAATTGTAATTTTTATTAGATATGATGTTACTTAGCCCTCCCAAAAATAACCGTGTTACTGTGCTTGTCGTAATAGGCACCAATCTGAAAATATCACCCTTCTTCTTTATAGTTGCTTTTTTAACTGGAGTAGGGGAAATGTGTGTTTTAGAAAGCATGTTCATGTAGACATGGCCTTGTATTCAGGTCAATACATTATTGGCGTTTTACTGCTATTATAATGTGGTACTGCATGACGACTGCAGGCTAATGACCCAATAACAATGTCGATAGTGTTTTGCTGTAGTAAGTCGGATAAAAAAGTTTGATTTGTGGTTTAATGCTTTTTTGGGGGCGATAAACAACATTTCTATTGGCAATCCATCCTAAAATTTTGGAATTTTGTTGTTGGTCATATAAAGTGTAAACTAAAACATGTATTAGCCAATATTAATATTTCTTTTGCCTACTCGGTTTTCAGGGATTTCTGCCAGACCCACCAGTTGGGTCTCTTGGTTGGTCTGCTTGCGGATGTAAGCCAACTGCTCCTCCAGGGAGACCTTCTGTTGGTCCAGCTCCTCCAAAGCCTCCTGGATCTTCTGACGCTGAGTCTGGAGTTGATGCAGATCCTTGCTCTCTCTTGCCACCTCATCCTGCAAGTCCTGTGGACATCAACAAATGAAAATTTATATTATTTTGTGATTTAGGGATAAATACCTTCATGAGAAAACTGATGTTTAAATTTGAAAATTATCTTATTATACAGATAACCAATCCTAGGTGTAGTTATGTTAGGTACCAATCGTATATATGGAAAACACTGGTATCTGTGCCTTTTATAGAATGCGTAGGCGCATTTTTAAAGTATATACTGTATATATACATATATATATATATATATATATATATATATATATATATATATATATATATATATATATATATTTATTTTTTTTATTGCTGCTTGTATTTATTTATCAGATGCCTTTTACTGAATATGCACAAGCACTGTTTTTTATTATGTGATAATGCCTTTTATACTGTATTTTGTTTGATTTATGTACTGTATGTATGTATTGTATGTCAACTTGGACCATGGAGTCTGAAATAAAGCTTGATTGATTGATTTCAATAAATAAGTAAATATACACTGCCTTAAAAAAGTGTCCTCCGCTCCCTTAGATATTGCTTCTACAAATGAAATCACGGTCAATCTGATTTGGCGCTCTTTTAAGAATTTGAAAAAAGATTATTTTTAATGTCAAAGTAAAGATAACTGTATAAATGGATAGATAGATAGTAGGGCTGCAACTAACGATTAATTTGATAATCGATTAATCTGTTGATTATTACTTCGATTAATCGATTAATAATCGGATAAAAGAGACAAACTACATTTCTATCCTTTCCAGTATTTTATTGAAAAAAACCAGCATACTGGCACCATACTTATTTTGATTGTTGTTTCTCAGCTGTTTGTACATGTTGCAGTTTATAAATAAAGGTTTATAAAAATAAAAATAATAATTTAAATAAAAAAATTGCCTCTGCGCATGCGCATAGAATTGATCCAACGAATTGATGACTAAATTAATCGCCAACTATTTTTATAATCGATTTTAATCGATTAGTTGTTGCAGCCCTACTGGATAGACAAATACAAAGGAAAAGGAAGGACATTTATGTACTTGCTATTTATGGATTTGTTAAACTATGTTCTGCACCAAAAATCCCTCCACATCATCCACTGCTCGCCAGTGTTACCACATCTTAAGTTATTGCGTAGAAATATATGGAAATAACTACAAAAGTTGAAAAAAAAAATACTGACAATTAATGATTTTGGTGCATTTGCAAACAGATAAGATTATACACTACCCAATGTACAACAATATTTCTCAACAAAAGAAGAGGAACATTATAACCTTTGTGACAAATTTAACTTATAACATGTGTATGCATGTACAACATTTAAAACCATGTGGAGTTAAATTATGGAATAGATTATGCAAAGAAGTCGAACAGTCTACTAATATTACCTATATTACAAACCCAAAGTGTTTACAACATACATGGAAGAAGAATCCTGATATACATCCTGATCTTGAAATGAACTATGTAGTTTAATCATTGTATCTGTTAGATGATCTTATTATTCTATGTAAATACAGTATATACTGTATGCTTCATTGTAAAGAGCAAGTTACACAAAGTTGGAAACATCTCAATGTGTGTATCTGTCATAAACAAACACGACGTCATATGCATCTCCATCAAAAATAAATTCTCACAAGCGAAGAGTTCTGCATGTGCAGGTATCAATAAAATAATTAGTAACAAATACAACAAAATAAATAGTGTATCTTAAGAAACCAATACAAAATCAATGCAAGAGTATCTTGAAAAAAATATATATTTTTGAGAGAGATAACTGTCTCATGAAGCAGTCATTTCCCAAAAAAAGTGTTCTTTCATGAGGCTCAGAGCATCCAGACTCCTACTGCATTACTATTTCAACAAAATCAGCCACATCAAAACTTCTTTGCCCTTCCCTGAACAGTAGAAATAAGTAATACTCAAACACCTGGTAGTAAGAAAATAAAAATGAATACTTAAAAGAAAAAATGCCGTCTTACCTGGACCTCGCTGCTGCGCTCACGGATAGCCTCTTCATTCTCCTTGATTTCCTCTTCCACTGTGATTTTTTCCCTGGGGATCCAGCACAACAGATTAGCCACTGAAGACAAAAAGGGTAAATTAACATTTGAGTTGAGGATGTCGTTGTGGATTGCGCAGCCCTTTGAGACACTAGTGATTAAGGGCTATATAAATAAACGTATATTGATTGATTGATTGATTGATTGATTGATTGATTGATTGAAGCCCACCTGGCTCTGTTGAACACCCTGCAGTGCCTGAGCCTCGCTTCCACCTGCTGTCCTGGATAACCATGACCACTCAAATCAAATCCACAGCGATGAGTGTGTGCGATCGAAACGCAAATTAGGCCGAGACTCGGAATGCTAAGGATGAAGAGGCACTGCAGGAACTGCAGACGGCAGTGGCAGGCATACTTGCTGTATTAGACCAAGTCTCAGTGAGAGCGAAGAAGGAGACAAGAAAGTGTGTCGCGCTTCTGCCTATTTAGTTCGAGAGTACTATTTGTAAAAAGATATAAAAGGCTGACTTGTTCAAAGATACTTTACCTCCTTCATATCGTCGTCGCTTTTACAATACAATTTATTTCAATCTGCCAGAAAACATTTATTTAGGCAGAAATATTGCAGAATAACATTACAAAACATCTTTGACAAAGCATGTTCGTATTGTAAGACAATTTTACGTTTTGTTGGTTGGACCGGATGTGACGCGCTATAATTGTAAATGTGTGAATGGTATGAGAAAAGACTTGACATTTTTGACGAAAGACTCCAATGAAAGTGGCTTGAGACTTCCTCTGTACCATCTTTTTTCTGCTGAGCTTTCATTCCATCTTAATAAAAGCAGTTCGAATAATGTACATTTTATGTTTTTTAAGCACTCAACTATCATGTAAATACGGACATGAAGCTCCTCCTCTTTACAAGTGGCAAAGCGCAACAGCAGCATTTGCTCCAATGTTGTCTCACCGCGATTGAGGCTAAAATAGTCTTGTCCTCAGAACGACTTGCCATGGCTTTGAACCTGAGACTTCTATAATGTCCCACTTTCTTTGTGCATTTCTGCTCGCTATTTTCTCGCTTGTGGCTTCACAGTAACTAGACGCCATTAGATTTCCTCAAGTCACAGAACAGGCCAAAGATCAAAAAGAAGTCAGAATGTTAATATCGCATTAAAAAAAATGTACGTCGTAAAAGGAACGTATAGTTAATGCGGTATTATCACTTTAACTTTGACAGCCCTAATTATTTAATATTGTAGAATCTGTCATAATCTATGTTGTTTTGTAGTTGTCGTTGGTTTCAGATGAGTCACGTTTTTACGAGTTGTGTATTTTATTCCCTCGTAGTCGAGATGATGTCATCTTCAATATCTGTCCAGTTATTTGATCTCTTTAGCAACAAGTACTTTGTATTCTTTCTGTCCTCCATTTAACTTGATGTAGATTTTATAGTTGGCACGCCAAGTGCTCTGTATTTTCCCCTGCTTCCACAACTCTTGTGCTTTCTTGGCGATATCAGCGTTGCGTTTTGTCAAATATTCATTTATGTAGACAGATGTTCCCTTCAGTTTCGCTTGCTGCCTCAGCAAAGCCACTTTGTTGTTCTTGTTGGTGAACTTTATGACAATGACAGGTGTGGTGTTATTCCTGCTAGTCATTAGAATGCATGTTTCGATGTTGTTGACATCCACATTCACCGCCTATGATTGAAAATAGAAAGTTGGCCATATGTTGCAATGTTGAAGCAGCAGCATCTTGTCCTCCTCGGTTATCAGCTGCTCCACCATTAGGCATGCGTGTTATCTGACAACCAGTCATAATCACATTGTTCATGCGGTCAGACTACTTTTCTTCCTGAATCTGACACATTATTTGAGATATGTGATTCTTTTGCTTCTTTAAAACCCTCACTATCTCCCCTTGTCCAATCCCTTATCGCGTTTTTTCTTCCCAGGTTTCTTGGGTTGGACGAATTTGAAGCTTGGGGGTTAGAAGTGGTTAGCTTGTCTTGCTAGATTGAATTTAGTTTAACTGAGTACAAAATGGTTCAAAAAACTTGAATCACAACAGTGCTCTTTCCATTCCCGTCCTTCCTCACAGGAAGTGACATTAAAAAAAAACACTGTGGCCTCGTGGTTAGCATGTAGGCCACACAGTCAAAAGATCTGGGTTCATATCTCTGTTTGGGCATCTCTGTGTTTCTTAACCATAGGGACCTAGAAGGCGCACAAAAAATATCTGTTTCTCAGCTGTGGTCTGTATGGGCTGCTGCGGTACTCAGTTTTGATACACCTTTCCAGCACTTGCGCCAGTAATGACAATATCAAACAAACAAAAGAAGTCTGGAACTAAAGCCATAGAGATGTTTTGTAGGTGCAAAAATTATGATTTGAGTGTTGAAGCTGTATTTTCATTTGCACCTACAGTTTATTGACAGTTTATTTAAGAAAGTTATAAATTATTTTTTTATGATAAATTTTGTTAGAATGTATTTATTTTAGCACTGCGTAATTGTAGGTAAATTCTTTTCATCAGTTTTTATTAATGAGCCCCATCTTTTGCAGTATATTTGGTTAGTATTTATTTTTGTAATCAGCCTGACCTAAGCCTTGATGTTCATCTTTGTGATTAACATATGGTTTCATAACATTTGATAAGGTTTATCCTGTTAAACTGTAAGTATGTTAGATATAACTATTGAACACAATTCAAATTAAGAGTAAGATTAGTATTTCAGTGGGCTCTGTAGTGGAAAACTTGGGGCCCCAAGGTCAAAGAGTTTAAAGGCTTTCTGGGTGGCTGGGGCCACACTTTGGCTCCCGCGCATACTGGGGGACTAATATAGTGTGCATTAGGGGTGTAACGGTACACAAAAATTTCGGTTCGGTACGTACCTCGGTTTAGAGGTCACGGTTCGGTTCATTTTCGGTACAGTCAAAAAACAACAAAATATACAATTTTGGGTTATTTATTTACCAAGTTTGCAAAATCTTCCACCAAAAATGTTTTTCTTAGTGGAATATTTGATGTGAAGTAATCGGAACCTTGGATAGGTCAATAATTCATAATAACATTGATTTTGATTCAATATTATGTTTTGAGCAATGACAGTTTGAAAAAAACAAAAAAAAACAGCATTGTTTTATTAGTCAACATTGCAACTTTTTCTAAATTACATTTAACCTTTAAGCTTTTTTATTTCACTTTTGTTATGTTTTTGTTTATTTTAATAGTATTTTTAGAATGTGCCGTGAGCCTTTAAAACATTAGCTGTGGGCCGCAAATGGCCTCCGGGGCACACTTTTGACACCCCTGCTATAGATAATAAAAAATTTAATCTGATAAATCTATGGATAAAAAGCAGAGCCTGGCGAGCATGCGCGTTTATCATAACTCTCTCGCTCTCTTTGTCTCTGCCCCTCCCTCACGAATGCTGCTGCACACACAATGTTTTGTTTTTAACCCCTTCTTAACCCTGAACGTACAGTAACGACCTGCTGAAGTTGATGTTGTGTTCTTGAGTGAGTGATATTCAGAATTCCCATGGTTGTGAACGTAGCACGCCTGTAAGGTGATTGGCGAAGAAGAAGGAAGCGTTGCTGTTGCCGATGAATGGTCTATTGTCGATCTTTTTCATATATGTGGGCTTTGTACCGAGGATGTCGTTGTGGCTTGTGCAGCCCTTTGAGACACTTGTGATTTAGGACTATATAAATAAACATTGATTGATTGATTGATTGATATATAAGGCGCACCAGATTATAAGGCGCATTAAAGGAGTCATATTATTAAAAAAAAATTCTAAATTGAAAACACTTCCTTGTGGTTTACATAACATGTAATTGTGGTTCTTTGGTCACAATGTTGCATAGATTATGTTTTACAGATCATCTTCAAGCTGCTTTCTGACAGTCACTTCAGGATGTGCCGTTTTGTGGGCGGTCTTATTTACGTGGATCACCTTCGGCACCATCTTCTCCCCGTCATCTTTGTTGTACTGGTGTAGCGTGCAAGGACGGGAGTAAAAGAAGTGTCAAAAGATGGAGCTAACTGTTTTAATGACATTCAGACTTTACTTAAATCAATAACGGAGCAGCATCTCCTCATCCGCCGGAAATGTGTCCCGTGAAAAACCGTCCGACTGGAACTCCTTGGTAACTAAAGTTCCTTGGGTGATAATGTAAACTCACTATACTGGTATGTTTTAGCGCTTTCATGGCAGATATAAGTAAGAACTTTACACTACTTTATATTAGAAATGGCAACAGCGGAGGATGAATGTCCCATAACAAGAAGATAGAGAAGAAGAAGCTTATCGACTACGGGGTGCACACGGACAACAAAGGCGGACGCGCGCAATTTTTCAGGACTTATGTAGATCCCAAATACAGATCAGCCAGTACCAGAAGGAAAGAAAAGTTGCTTTTGCATATTATTGCGAATCAAAACGGCAAATAATATGTCTTACCTTACACACACACTATAATAAAACTTGTATGTTGAAGCACAGAACAATCCATTAAGCGGTGCAGCTTTATAGCTTACCAAAGTCGTACTAAAACATTCTGATAGATTTTTGAGCGCCTTATGTAATGTTCTATATTTTCAATGGAACATATAAAATGTTGGTGTTGTTTACTTTAAACATATTGCAATTTACACATATCTCTTGTGTGACTGCCATTATATTGCAGTTTACATGTATCTCTTATGTTTGACTGCCATCTACTGGTCACACTTATCATTACACCATGTACCAAATAAAATTGCTTCGAGGTCGGTAAGCAAAACCAGAATTATTCCGTACATTAGGTGCACCTGGTTATAAGGCGCACTGTTGAGTTTTGAGGGAGGGAAAAAGGATTTTAAGTGCGCCTTACAGTCACGAAAATACGGTAATTTACTTCAAGAGGGTGTACCCAAATTTGCATTCTTAAATTATCCCAATAGACATGATGACTTTCAAATGGTACGAAAATGATATGCTTCACAATGAAAATAGATAACTGTCTTATGCTACAATTGTTGGTTGTTTGTGAGGCGAAACAAATTTTACCTTTGTAGTTCAACAATCTCATTGCTAAGCGAGTCCAACTCCTTGATAGCAGAGAAGTCAGCTGACAGGTTTGCCATGTTGTTCTGGACAAATAAAACACAGGGATGAGTTAAATCGAAGCAAAGTACCACATATTTAATCTGTTGGAACTCAAGCTATTATTGTCCTGAAAGCAGCATATTTACAACACAACAAGCAATTGATAGCAATGCACTGATTGCGTTCACAAATCGTCGCACAATACAATAAACGTGATGGCATATTGTGAGGGAAAGAAGTTGGAGAGTACAAACTCACTCAGTGAGGGGCGGATCCATTTGCATGTGAACGGGGCAGAGAGTAAAAGTGAAAAATGCAGACGAGAGGAAGAAAAATAAATAGTTGCAATGAGAGCAAAGGAAAAAGACAAGCCAAAACGCAATGCAAGAAAAACAGCTAAGAATGTATGCTTTTATTGTTACACCCTATGTAAACGTGTAATACTATTTAGCAGTGCAGAGCACAAAGCAAAGGACAGGTCTGCTGTTTCCAATCTTGACTCTTTTGACCAAATAAAAACAACAATAATCCTGTATCTCCACTTTGTAATTTTTTTAACATTCACAGATGTCTCAGTGCTAAATCTGTAAAACATTGTGGTGTGTTTTCATCAAAAATGTTAGTGGAAAAGTGAAATAGAAAAAAAAGAATAATTACCAGATAATCATTCCCCATATCTTACCTGTTTGATGTTCTGCCTGTCAGAGGGAGGGATCATCTCCAGCGAGAGGCTCTGTGGAGGGTCGAGGCCTCTCTTCAACTTCTGATTGATCAGATGGAGTGCCAGGGCGAACTGCTCTCGGGTCAGTTTTCCAATGTCGCCAATGTCACAAAGCTCCCTGAGGGAAAACAACAGCGCCCGGGTTACAAAACAGACTAACGATTATTTCCCTATCATGGTCGTTAAACAGAGGCAACAAAAATAGCAAGACTAAAGTTAATTAGAGCAAATCTATAGGGTGTGTGATTTTCCTGATCTCGACAACCGTGCAATGTCAGTTTTCCATTCAGAGAAATATTGATGTTAGATACAATTTCCTTTCAAATCATATTTTAAAAACAGATTACACATACACAAGTGTATCTCTAATATTATAATTAAATTTACCATTTGGAAGTTGGGGCAGCATGATTATGACAAAAATACCACAATAATTTTTATCAATTCAGAAATCACAATTATTCATTATGTTAGGTAGAACAGTGTTTCCCACAGGTGGTCAATCTACTTGCGGCAATGGGGTCCTGGAGGTGAATGTGGAGCAGCCAAATTGGTGATTGGATTAATGTGATTGATTGTGCAACCTTAGTGGAAGCTACTTTAAAAACTCAACCTCATCTTCAGAAACTGACAATGAATCAAAATAATGCAACAAAAGTGTCTTTTACCAGATGTGTGCAAGCGTAGCAGAAGGCAGCCCAGTTTTGAGGAATATATCTCTGACTTCAGGTCCGGACACAAGCCCATCCATGTCTGCGTCTGTCTTGTTGAAGATTTCGTCATATTTGGACTTGTCCGCTGGTGACACCACCCACTAAGCAGATTCAAAAACATGCATTAAACAACATCTCTATATGATGAAAACAGCTGATGAAAGAAAGCTAGCTAATGCATACATGTAAAAATTGTTTACCTTCACATTGCCTTTGGACTGCTTCTTTTGGAAAACACACTGCACTACCCAGTTTGAAATCATTTTAAAGCAACAATAACTAAATAAAGCACCTTAAACATGTGTGATGCCGCAAATGATAGTATACTCACAGGCGCGGCTGTTGGTACAGGGACAGGAGGAGGGGCGAGTTTAGAGGGATGGGGCATGGTCTTAGAGCCAGCATGGGAGGCACGACTGTCTTTGACAGAAGGGGGAGAGGGTAACAAGGGCATCACAGGAGGTATCACAGGTTTTTTCCTCTTGGAGAGTGGAATCAAGGGAGGTGGGAGGGACATGGGAACAGATTCTCCTTCCAGAGCTCTGTAAACCAGATACATGGCCTGAAAAAGCAAGGGGTTGGCAATTCAATAAATCTGAGCTATATTCAAACATTAATCTTAAATAGCACATGAAACATCAGTGTCCAGGTTTTATCAGTCTTACTAAAAGTAATGGTAATTCAAAATTATATATGAGCTCCAAATAAGAAGAAGAATTAGAAGTGGAAAGTACATTTGTGGAACAATATGATATATGAAAAACAGTTTACTTCCACTAGCTCACAACAACGGACGATGTTAATTGGCAAAACTTGGTTTAATTTCTTATTACACCTAAAATCCAAAGTAAAATATTATCAACACCTCAGCTATGTTGGAGACTATGTGGTTCCTTAAATGCACATCATACACATACTATTGAAGTTGTGTAAAACAACAATTATTTTGGGAGAAGGTACATTCAATTCTGGTCAAGGTGCTTGGATGTAAGATTCCAATGACATGTGTTACTTTGTATATGAGGCACAGCACCAGTGGTGCAGAGAGAGGATCACTGTTTGGCTAGGGTACTTTTTATAGCTTAGAGAAAAGCCATCACTAGAAAGTGGTACAATCTTTAACTCCTAACCCAGCACCAGTGACATTTTTAAGGAAATATTGATTTTATACTACATTTGAGTGAACACTGGTTTAAAAAAAGAGGCCTTATGAAGACAGTTTATTCAGAAAAAGCCCTCCAGTACATTGCATGAAAGCACCTTTTTGATGCAAGACAAATACTGAAAGGGGAAGAATTGTTTTTATTAATTAATGTCTTAATGTATTCTCTCACAAGCTCTTTGTTCTTTACGCAAAAACCGTATTGCAATTCATACAGGTGTATTACTATTTGTTTTCCTTGTTGGTATTACTCTAAGTAAAATAGGGCAATAATGGAAAACAATTATATCACAACACTTTTCTTTATATCATTCGATAATGATATAGATCACAAAATGAAATCGCTTTCTGTCATGCTTATTCTTGCTGTTCATTGCTAGGTGAGATGTTAAGACATCAGAAGGTTATCTTTAATTGAAATATTTACTTTTTGTCAGGGGTTCAACATGACAGGTGTACTGAAGAACATGATCAACATACAAACGTTTAGATGAAGGGTATGGAACCTATGGCTCTCGAGCCAGATGTGGCTCTTTTGATGACTGCATCTGGCTCTCAGATAAATCATAGCTGACATTGCTTAACACGATAAGTAATGACAAAATCGGCTGGTAATCACAGTGTTAAAAATAACGTTCAAAATATAAAAGATTCTCATGCATTTTAATCCATCCATCCATTTCCACCGCACCTGATCAAGAAGTCGCATTAATGGTAAGAAGTATTTTATTTATTAGTGGTTAGCTTCAGAATAACAATGCTATTAAAAAGAATGAGAAACTTATTATACTGTAAAAATGTTGGTCTTACTTAAAAACGCACGCATTTAGTTGTACTCAGGGTTAAAAAATATTATATGGCTCTCACGGAAATACATTTTAAAATATTTGGCTTTCATGGCTCTCTCAACCAAAAAGGTTCCCGACCCCTGGTTTAGATGAATAAAGTGGGTGCATATATTTAAACAAAAATAAATCTGACGCTTGGTATGTTTTGAAAGAGCTCACAAACACCAGTTATACAGGCATAGCCTTGGATAACTATTTAGGGGGCCGGTGTAAACTGTGACATGTGTTGCGGGGCTGCAATAAAGGCAGAATTGGGTTATCATTGGAAAACAGTAGGACATTGTGAATGCACACTTCAATTCGAAGGAAAAGTAGTACACATTTGTCGGCACATTTTAAGGAGTCTTTGTGAAAAAAAAATGGTAAAATGGGTTATACTTGTCTTCAAGGTACTCAAAGCGCTTTGACACTATTTTCACACACATTTACACACTGATAGTGGGAGCTGACATGCACGGCCCTAACCACGACCCATCAGGAGCAAGGGTGAGTTGTCTTCCCCAAAGACACTACCGACATGACTAGGATGGTGGCAGCAAGGGATCAAACGGGGAACCCTCAGGTTGCTGGCACGGCTGCTCTCCCAACCGAGCCACGGCGTGCACTCTGATTTGGTGAGTATTCGTGCGGCGTGATGAGGTCAGCCACCCCGTGTTGCGAGGGTTTTCCACTGCCTGAAACTGCTGCGTGATGAGGTCAGCCACCCCATGTTGCGAGGGTTTTCCACTGCCTGAAACTGCCTTTATCTACCTTTGCATGCACTATTGGTTGGTGGGGCGAGTCAGTTGTTGGTGTGAAACTCGTGTTACAATTGCCGTACTGTTAACTTTAATGGTGACTGAGCATTTTTCTCCTTACTGGTATTAATTACCACCTTGGTTCTGTTCTGTTGTCGTTTTAAAATATACAGTGGAACCTCGATTTACAAACCTAATTGGTCTTGAACAAGGTTCGTAAATCAAAAACTTTGTATAATGAAGCAAATTTCTCCATAAGAAACAATGAAAATATGAATAATGGATTCCAGCCTTGACAAAGGTATACATTTTAGTGAAGGTTTGTAGACTTTGAACACAATATAAAGTGCTATAAAGTACTGTATATTAAACAAACATAACACCTTAGTGATGGATCTATTTCTATTTAATAACAAAGCCAAAACAATAACAACAAGCTGAACAGTCATCTGTATGCGCTGCTCTGCCAACACGTGTACATACACAGAACTACTTTTGATGCCCTTACAAACAATCAGAAATTACAAAAATCCCTGACTTTAACAACCAAAATGCCACAATAACAAACATTTAAGAAATGTAAATCCACTTCTAAAAATAAGCAAAATCGGCAAAAGAGGAACTGGTGACAAGTGGAGAGAAAAGAGCAGACAGAGGTAGAAAGGAAAGGGGCGGGGGGGTAGGAGCCTGTTTGTGTGTGTGTGTGTGTGTGTGTGTGTGTGTGTGTGTGTGTGTGTGTGTGTGTGTGTGTGTGTTCATGGAAAAGGCACCAATGAATAGTAGTGCCATTTTCTCTGCTGTGATGCAAGTCTGCTTTGGCATATTTTTCCAGAAAAGTAAATTCTCATCCAAATTAAAAACTTGCTGTGGTACAAAGCCTGCTTCCTCAATCCCATCAATACAAGCAAGCACAAAATGGCTGCCAGTAGGACACAAAATAAATGAATGAATGAAGCGTTCGCACACAGGCATACTTGGCTACATCTAATAGTTTGTGAACCAAAAAGTTTGCAAAGAGAGTTATTTCCTTTCCATGTTCTCATGCACTCAAATCATTATTAAAGCTTTAACAATTTTTTATACATAATAAAGCCTCAATCATTATAACCTATTTCTAACTTATGCACCTCCACCATGTCCTGAATAATTAGAGCATTTACTGTATGATGCCTACCTTATTTAGCTAAATGAGAAGTGCATATAATTAGACAACTAAGAATTGCGTAATACATACCTATTAAACACTACTACAGACTTTAACCCTAACATAAAAAACTTTGTTAAATAATATTGTCAATAAAAACAGAGTCATTATTTTTGATAAAGCAAATAATAAAAACTATATATACATATATATATATATACATATACATATATATATATATATATATATATATATATATATATATATATATATATATATATATACAGTATATATACTGTATATACATACATATTTATATATACTGTATATATATATATACATATATATATATGTATATACATATATATATATATACATATATATATACAGTATATATATACATATATACTGTATATACATACATACATATATATATATATCCATCCATTTTCTACCGCTTATTCCCGCACTGGAGCCTATCTCAGCTACAATATATATATATATATATATATACACACAGTATATTGTATTGGATTATGAGATTGTTCTGGTGTACCTAACATATTGACCACATTAAGCCTAACGAGAAAAGTCTTACCACAGAGAATTCATCTTTGTCCAACATGCCATCTCTGTCAATGTCACTGAGCTCCCACACCTTTAAATCACAAAGCAAATTAAATTGTTTAATATATACCATCATCACAAACCTTCTGTATTTGGTGGAAATTCACACATCTTTCTCTTCCACTCTCCACAACTCATGAGATCACATCCTTTCCTAACATTTTGACTGATCAGATTACTTTCTTGTGGTATACAAATTGAAAACATCTCCCTTTCTGATTTCAAAAACACATTTTCTTTGACATAGCTTGTTTCTGGCAGCTCATACCCGGCCCAAAATGTCCACTGGCAGTTTAGAGTTGAGTAGGACCGGCTTGACTTTGTCCCCTGTTAACATGCCGTTTAATGGACCAAGACTGTCAAAGATGGCGTCAAACTTCAACTTCTCTTCAGGCTGACAGAAAAACAAAATGAGAAAGAAAAGGACATACATTTACATTTTCTGTATTGTCTACATGGGTCCTATTTTTGATGATGACATTTAAAATTTTGAGGGAAAGAATGCAGGCATCTCACATAGTTGCAGTGTTATGTTTGTTGCTAATATTGTCTACTGCCTAATCTACCACTGCATGCGCTTTATAATGTTGGTTGCGCAATTTAGGGTGTAAAACTAATTTATGTTACACTTTTCTTACTGTTTACAATGAACTCATCGGCGATACCAATATAATGGAAAAACAAGTTGACTATATATTGAAGCAATTATCATATATTTCTGATTTATAACACCAAAAGATTTACAAAGTTTGCAAGTAAATAGATATGATCAAAATAATATACATCTCACAGAGAGTCCTGAGCCATTTTGTGAGAAAAGTAGCAAGCCAATCACGTGATCCGTTACATGCATGTTGGAACTGTGGTTCCCTTCACAACAAAACCACTAGTAATCATGCAAACTTCATGAAAGACAACCACAACTTTTTTGGGACAAATGATCCATACCAGAACCTTATATTTTGGAGCCCGGACACAAGGAGGATGAGCAACAGGCCCCAGAAGCTGAGTGCTCAATGGCTCCAGCTTCAGTGAACCAATACGTATTGCTAAGTGCTAACCAAGAAGACATACAAACTAACCATAATAAATCAAACACTTTCTGTACAATGTCTACTCTCGCTAAGATGCCGTCCAACGAGTAAGTCACAAAATCCTGTTTAGATACAGAATTCATTACAATCCTCACGAAGAGGAATGTAATTAAAAAAGTAAAGTAAAGGAAAAGTACAGCAAGCAAGCAAGCGTCTTTTTTGTCAATTTCGGGGTCGAAGTTAGATGCCAAAATTGATCAGCCTCTCAGTCATTCCTCTACTTTCCAAGTGAGAAGCATGATTTAAAATCTAGAATTAACTTTTAGCAATTTGAATTAGAGACGGCTCAGTTAGTGTGTCAACATTAGCACCATAAGCTAGATTGCTCACTGCGATCAAAGTGCTGCCAAAATCGGTCGTCTGCATTAGCGCTTACAATAACAACATTGCTAATACTTGGTTAATAATCAGGTCACAAGATGTAAATACAATATTGTTGGTGGTTTTTGGATGGTTATTTAGAGGGTTTTCTGGACGGAATAGAGGAACCTCTGTAGACTCTATTGTTACTGTAGCTCACTTTTGAGAACGTTTATTTACAAATCAGAATGCATAAAAAAATAAAAACATATGTGTTCTTGTCTTACAAAGGGATTGTGAATGATAAACAGCACATATTGTTCCCATGTTTGCGTATTTCCAGTATGACTGGTCTGCTGTGTAAGGGCAGAGAGCAGAGGAATTTCTATTGTTACGTCATCAGATCCCGAATCTACGGAAATTGCCAAAGTCTTTTGGAGCGGAATATTCAAAACAGCTGTTTGAAATTATGGTGTTTTGTAGATGTTTAGACAATATTTTCACATGCTTTGCAGATTGGAAATATAATTGGATGTAGTTTAACGGATAAAATTAAAAATTCAGCATATAAATAAAATTTATTTTCCATTATACTAGTACTTTAATCCTAACAGCAGTTTACTTTTTACTGCTATTACAACACTGGTTTTGTTGCTGCAAAGTTGTACAAGATACAATACATGTTAATAATAAATGTGGTCAAGAAGAGCTATGTTTTTACTTTCGTCATCATGCACTCCAAATTATTATTAAAGTAAAAAAATGATTTGTTATACTGTTTTAAAATTTAAGCAAATCTGTACATTCTCATGAAGAAATGAATTAAAAACCACATGTGTATTATTGTAATTTTAGCTACCAAAATCTGAAATGTTTGTACAGATCTTAAATGGTATCTCTTTGTATTGTGTGTATTGATTCATCAGATTACATTGGCAAATATGCATGCATAATTTGCTGAACATAAAGCAAAATGTATAAATGTTTCACCTTTACCACCCAGGGAAGATCAACAGCAGCCCCACCTGCTAACAGTGGACTGTTTGTTTCATGCTGGGAACAAAATACAACTGGTTTAGTAATCTTCATGTGAATTCAAGATGGATGCAAAGCAGCCAAGACTTACAAATCTAGGTGAAGGAACAGCCACATTAAGGCTCTTGAGTGCCACCTCCAGGCCATTCTGAGCACATGCCACCAAACGCACCGCAATGAAAAATTGCTGTGGGGCAAACAAATGTTTAAAACAAGTCTGTAAAAAAAAATATATATATGGGATTTTATACCTGTTTATTTAGAAAACCTTTGCCTTCTGCGTCAGCCAGATCCCAGATCTATGTAGAACACACATTAACAATACACAGCAGGCATAACAGAATTGCATCACAATTTGAGTGTTGGTTTCAGCAGGTTTTGCTTACCTTGCCCAGAACCAGATCAGCCAGGCCCGACCGCTTCAGGAATAGAGCTGCATCAGCTGCGGCCACCTTCCCACTGCCCCTGGGATCAACCTGTGGACACAAAAGTTGCAGATATAAACCACTTCAGATAGATAAATCATCATTACAGTATGTGTATGTACTTCTCTCTTTAGCCTTTTGAACATGCAGCAGTGTTTGAACTTAATAAAGGACAAACAAATAACTACAAATAAAAAACTGGGAATACCCCCTTTGAGAGATGGGAGCATGCGAAATTTAAGTCAATACCGGCAATAAAACTAAAGCTTTTCACTTAAAAGTATGTAAGCTTGTGAAAAAGATCAGTTAACATCCTTTATGAGGGTCACAGCCGGCCCACTGCGACTATGTTGAGCAGAGCACTGCATTATTAATTCATACACCAACTTCCTGTACGGGAAGCCATAAGAAAAGCTGCAACATGACCATGAAGCAAACTGAGCTACCGCTTCAATATGCTCTCACCGGACCCTCCCATTAGCTACAAAGGAAAATCCAGAGAGCTGTGCGAGTATAAAAAGTGATTCACACTACTTGTACGTATATACTGACTAACTGTTTTAAATGCATTATGGCCTACGTAAAAACAGATACAAATCCAGCATTGGACTTCATGAGATTGTGCATTTGTACCTAATTAAGTATATGCCATCTTTGTATCTCACATCTAAAAATTACAGTACAAGTTAACATTGTTTTATATGTTCAGGCGCCTAATTTTTCAAAGTTGCATCAACAGGAGCGAAATATACGCACGTAACTTTCATTGCAAACGTTGGTATTTTAGCATTTTATGCGGAAAAGGTTACATATTTCTACGCACCCTTTTTTTGACCTTGTGTAGAGCTCAGACCAAGTTTTTCAGACACGGGACTCGGCAACGGACAATGGTGTCACCACCAAATAAAGATCATACTCGCATGAAGAAAACAAACAAAAAAAACACTATGAAATACAAAAATACATAAAAAATTAATATACATAGCAACACACACACATTTAACGATGTGTGAGCATTCCTCTAATTCTTCATGTATTAAATATTTATTTGTTAGTGCCCAAATATAAATGCTGACAGTACTTGATGTTTCAATTCCTGGAGATAGGTTCCTCATGGAAACGGTCGTCAGCGTGGAATGGTGAAAGAGAGTGTATAGACAATATTAGGGTACCAGGTGGGTACCCTGCTTCATCAACGTTTTATTGATTGAAAACCACAACGTCTCCAGAAGGCTCAATGGTCTACCCAGCGTCCCAGGTACACCCACGCCATACCATACACTTAATGTCTCCAAATGTCCCTGTGCAAAGTGAACACCTGGCCGCATACTATCTGTCTTTATCTTGCTGCCTAGCTGTTGTTGTTACATTTAATCCACAGCCAATTCCTGCTTTTTTCCGTAGCCCTCTGACTCTACAGTCTTGATAGCCTTTTGTGGCCCCTCACTCCCATTTTCCTCAACAGACTGGTAGATACGGACACAAATGCCCTACATCCCACTTCTACTGGTGGTCTTCCAGCCGTTCCGGGATGGTTCAGCCGCCAGGTCAGAATATTTGTTATTTTTCTCTCATCATCTCTTCAACCCCATCTTTCAATGGCACTGTCAGCTCCACGATGTAAAACAACTTTGCTGTTGAAGACCACAGGACCATGTCTGACCAGAGTGTTGCTGCCACTATGTCTGGAGGAAACAAGCTTTTTGTCAAGATCCATTTCCAATTTTCAATCTCGAGCTAACTGTAGAATGTGTGCATCCTTTAGTGGTGTCTGGTCTTCTTAATGTTGGCCTGCACGTACAAAACTTGTTAATGTTTGTGGGAGGTTATTGTAGCGGTAAGCCTCTGTGCCACTGTTGATGCCAACTCTCTGAGTACTTGGTTATGCCGCCACATATAGCACCCTTGGGTGAGACTTGTCGTGCACCTGATAAAATTTGCTTAAAGGGTTGCTGGTGCATGACATACAGAACTATCAGAATCTTCTCTGTACCAAAGATGTTAAGGAGAAGGTAGCAGGTCATCAAGGCTCAGATGATAAAACTCAGCCTCGCTGCCTCCATTTGCCTGATGTCACGCCAGCTGAACTTTTTCTTCTCTTGGCTTTCCCAGTTAGTCTATCTTCCATGCTTAGCCATTGAAAAGGCCTTTGCATGTCGGCCCACCTCCTCCTTTTGCCTACCACAAGTCGTATTTTTTACACTGATGTTGTTATGTGCCACAAAGGAGCTTTTGGGATGAGCCCAAGACCCACTCTTCCTTTCAGGACTTGGCAAACTACATCTCTGAAGTGAAGAGAAGATTTTTCCCTTTGAACAGCATCTGATGTAGTAGTCCATCCCCTTCCTGGTATCAGTTGGGGGCCCACTGTTCGAATGACTGTGTCCTCTGATTCCAACAGGGTCATGACTAGCCTTGTTTTGGTGCATTTGAATTCTTCCACAAGACATACTATTGGTAATTCCAGTTTGCCACTCTCATACAATCCAATTGAGTTTAGGCATCCCAGGACTCCAAGCCACTGCTTAAGCTGCGTGCTTATCAACTTTTCTAGTTTTTACACCATGGTGACGAGGAGCTCAGACACAGGATTCTTAACAGGACTAGTTGTTAAAGATCCCCAAATATTCAGCACAACAATTAAATGGGGTTGGAGATGTCCTCTTGGGTGGGGTGGAGTTTGGCAATAATCATGTGGTGCCACCAGTACAACAGATCTTCAGTAAAAGCCCACAAGAGTCTTAGGAGTATGCCAAACTGAAAACACCACAACTTGAGTCTTCCTGGAAACAAGGTCTTATTGATATTGGTCGGGCTGCACAATTTTAAGAAAAAACATTACTGCGATTTTTCTCTCCAAAATTGCAAATGCGATTCGACTTGTGATGTTTATATTTAATACATATAAATGCATAAAACTGCAAAAATAATATGTGAAGGAAGACATATTACTTTCAGACTGTCAGCATATTCTTGTCACAAGATGCCACACGTTAGAACATATTGCAATCATTTACTTTAACAAATATGTGGCTTTATGCGAACAGACACATAGCTTTTGTCTACATCATGCTTTTAAATTTAAGAAATAACAGATACAAATTACAGTGTTTAAAATGTAATGTGATCATAATATATAATAATGCAAGTATCAGTAACCATTTAAAATGATATACAGTTTTATTTCTCATTACTGTAGAATTGTTTAATTTTGTAATGTAATTGGAAGTTAAATAACTGTGTTATTCTAAATAAGCAAAAATTAAAATGTAATCATTTCTGTAAGCAAACATTTAACCTATATATTGAACATCTTAAGTGCTAATTTTTTCCCAGTTGGAAAAATTAGGTCGGACGTTGTCGTTTGATTATTGCCATCCCGTGTTGATGTGCGTCTTTCCCGTCTTGCTCATTCGGCTGTGTTAATAGGCCTTACATTGTCCATCCAGGTTGAAGCTGAAATGTTCCCATAACAGGACATTCGGCTTTGTAATCATATTTATTTACTCTCATTTTCTCTTAACTTCTCAGTAGTGAATCACGAGTCGTGAGGCTCTCTGTCCGTGCTTCCTATGTGTAAGCCAGCGGTCTTGCACACCGCCTACCGAGGAAAAGATTGTGAATGGCTATAAAAAGGGCTCACTCTCTTCAGGTAATTCTGCTGTTAAACAAACGTGCTCAGGTGTTGAGCGCAATGCAGAGAGTAAGACCTCTTTCTCCCTGTTTGACTGAGAAAACAAACACACATGGACATAACAGTTTATCGTTGCCAGCAAAGTATTGCGACTTAATTTTCATTTATTGTTCAATTAATTGACTTATATTGACTATCGGTCTAGACATAGTCACCATTAAAACTTTTTCCTACTAGCGTTCTAGCTGGCTCCACTGCAGCGCACACAAACTTGCCGTTTCCAAAACACGTTTGATTGGCCAGGAGGCAAAGGATGCGAGGCTCAACATTTCAGAATGGCGAACATGTATGTCAGACAGATACCGGTGAGGGCGGTGGACAAAAACAAAACCCTTTGTCTCTTGCAATTATTCATTGCACTAATCAAAACCTTGATGATGATCCGATATTAATTTTGCAGCCCGTCATGTCGGTGAAGGTATTATTTTTTTAGTTGTTTAAACTGCTCTGTCTCATGAGCTTTACATGATACAATCATCCCAAGCTCTTCACTGGCATTTCAACCTTCTGCCTCAGCCGCTCCGTCCGTCAGTGAAATGGCTCAAGAATGTACAGTGGGAGCATTTTATTTGCATTTACGACTAAAAATAGGCTGTGTGGATATTGAAAAAAAAAAGTAGCACACGTCCAAATACAAATTTCAATCATTTAATTAGCGTTGTGCTGCTAATATAAATCCATCCAAATTTGATTAAACTAGAGTAACATTTTTGCCCAATTGTATAGCACGTTTGAAATATTAGACAAGTGATTGATGCGGAAGTGTCACTGATCACTCTGTGCGCGCTGAAACAAGCTGTGTGTGTCGCTCCCTCCTGCGCCATCCACAGAAGGGAGCGGGGCTGGAACCCTAGTTCACAAACTCAGTCTACCAACACAGAAGAAACAAGGTCTTAGTTGAAGAAACTGGTCAGTAAAATATGTTTTTTTCACTACCTTAAAACTTGACAAGAGCTGCACTAGTAACTACAAGGAGTTGGAGGGAATATTGAACAACAAATCCATGAAGTGACAAACTTGCCATCCAAACAATACCCCGTTTGTTAACAACAACATGCAGTCATGGAGGCACATTCAATCTATTTATTAGGCAGAAATAACACAAACCAGTGAAAGACTCAAAAGATCTGCCATCACTGCTGCTGCTCGCCTGCTAAGCTAACAAAAACAGTTCAAGCTAAAATGCCTGTGAGACTCAGACTGAGCGTGGACTCGCTGACGTAACACGTGGGGTGACAGTCTTTTAAAGGCACTCACACAGATGCACACACTTCTCTCACATATATCATATATACTGTATAAGTATATGAAACTTGTCTCAACTGCATAATGCCAGATACTAGATTTTTTTTTAAGTAACACATTCATTACTTTTCCCAGTAATTATTACATTCATTAAAGCGTTAGTAATTCACTAACAGTTTTAGTAAAGTAACAAGTAACTTTAATTAATTACTTTTTAAAAGTAATTTTCAGAACACAGCCTGTCACACAGCATCATGAAACAGTTGGCAGGTTTGGGTTCTTGGCTAAAATCTTAGTGTGTTTGTCTTATAGTAATGTTTACTTATAAAAAAGACCATTGTTAAAGATCAATTATTTTCATGTTGCTGCTGACGTTTAAACTAAACCAGGGAACTTTATTTCACATGTTGTTCTTTTGTGTTTTTGTTAGTTGAGCATAGCTAAATGTTCTTTTTAAAGAAGGTAGGAGATTATATTTGACTTTTCTTATATTATTTTCAAGGCTTTTTCTTTTTTCTTATTTCAAAACACCTCTTAAACTGGGATCCTACTATGCAAAACCTACTTTTCTTACTTGTTGGTACCTGTTTGTGTATTTGGGATCCCAAAAATTATAAATCAAGGCATAGTGGAGATATTTAGTAACGTCAACGGATATTTCCATTTATAGGTTAGTTTATTCTGTGCTCTTGCTACTAATTTTTTTCATTTAGTAGCCCCGGTGTGACAAGTGAAAAAGCTAAGCGTACAGCCTTGTGGGTTTATGTTATTGTCTTATGGCGTCTGCATGTGTTGTGACCTTTTCAGCCACTGTATCGGCCATTTCATATCTTGATGACTGATGGCGCGCAGACAGACTTGAATAACATTTAACTTCCTTACTAAAAGTACTAAACTTTATGTAAAGTCTGCCGTTCTTAAACCCAATGTTTCTTTCTAGTATCGATAAAATCGATTGATTGCCTTTTAAAACGGTATTAGATTGAGATACATATTCCAAAAGGCCAACTTGCCGAACACAGATCGATGGAGTTTAATTTTAGGAATATAAATCGATAGATCGATGTAGTGAATGAATCGTTACACTCCTACTAAAGATAAAAAAAATATGAATTGCAGCACAATATTTCGTTAGATAAAATAATCTTATGCATTTAGAAAATGCAGGGTTTCCCCAGGTTGCCAATATATCTGTGGTGGTGAAGGCATGGCTAGGGGCATGGTCAATATGACAATCTTATAATTTGCATAATATTCGATGATGCATATATTTTTTTTTTAAAGGCTAAAAAAATGTTGCACATACATTTAAAAACAGATCGGTGTTATTATTAATTAGTATTAACATATATGTTTTCTCATATCGTTTGGGGGTTTCCCCAGACATGAATTTATCTAACGCATTGCCACGGCAAAACAAAACCACACCTTTAAAATAAGGTTTGTATGTTTTGTTTTGTTTTTTACATGAAAACAAATTTGAGTAATATATTGTATGAAAGGATATACTGTACATAGTCTATTATTTACATACTATTAGCCATAATAAGTTTGAAAAACATCTCAAATATAATAAAATTGTTCCTCTATGCTTTATTTTTAAAATTGTCTGTCAGTTGAACTTCGGCTGGTAACGCACCTGAAAAGAAATAACACGAAGGAGAGAAAAATGAAGAGGAAGGCATTACAAGTTAATTAGGCATTTCTACCCTAATTTTAGCATTACTACCGACAATAACATTTAACTTTATAACGTGGGCGTCTTCCAACCTCCGTTTGGACATCTGTGTGTGTAGAGTTTGCATGTCCTCCAACACGTGTGGGGTTTACTCCAAGTACTCCGGCTTCCTCCCAAATTCCAAAACATGTCAGCATTCCCAACATGTGTAACAACCTGTGTTACCTAACATTGTTAGATTCATTGGAGACTCTAAATTGTCCAAGGGTATAAATGTGAGTGTGAATGGTTGTTTTTCTATGTATGTGCTCTGAGATTGGACATGCTAATTTTGGTGAGCTGGTCCATTGTACGTAAGCATTAAGCTAGTGGCATTAGAACCAATCTTCATCCTGTATAATTGCTTTTTTTCCATTTTTTTCCAATCTGGGGGAAACCCTGCGTTTTGCTCTATTTTTCAATTGTTGCTGCTTATTTTACATTGTTGAGAATTTTTCAGGTTTCTAGAGACTTCCCCAATCCTTTTAGTGACTATTTCTTAATTGAAAACAACGAACAACTAATCTAGCATATTTTTCTGGTGTTATTAGAGACTGTACTCTTGTTTGTAGACTCTTTACTTCTGTTGCTCGATGTCAACAACGAACAGCAAGAGCTGAAGCAAAATTCACTGATGTCACACTTGCTTAGCGCTGCTCCTCCAACTTTCTCTCCTTGAACGAGCACCACTGTCGTATTAATATTCCGGCATCTCAAATTTTGTAGATCACTGTCTGCAGATATATTTTGGATATATTAATGTACGTCCACATCGCAGATATTCGGCCTCCGCTCCAGAAAATCCTGTCCGGTTTGCTTACATCATCACAAAATCCAGTTTCGGCAGCGTTGTTTTTGGTGATCAAGGTCTTTCTTCGGCGGCCACATTTTCTGTGCATTAATAGGCAGTAGTGCACAAATATTAAGTAGATACAGTATATGCATTCATAGATTGTATTACTTTAATTTGTTCTCATGTAAAAAATGTTAAGGTGTGGTGACTTTAATTTTGCCTTGATAGGGCGCCTCGGTCAATTACATAGAGGGGAAACCCTGAAATTATTAAATTTCTCTTTTTTTAATACATTTAGACTTTGGGAGTTTATAAACGGTTAGCGTGCAAATGTTTGGATCTAGAGCAGACATGCGGCCTATAAACAACAACTATGTAATCTCTATATAATTTTTCTGACCACTCAAATATTTTTAAAAGATAAACTGTACATAAACTAATTTATTGTGGCAAAAATATATTGAAATCATATTGCATGCACGCCAGTTGCCCACTACAGCTTTCAAAATTGCTCAAGACGACAACTTTTGTCATGCAACAGAATGTCTGCTTTGCATTACTTGACAAAACAAATACATCGTCTTCTTCTTTGGAGTCGCCGTCTCTGTCTTATTATAAACAAAACTGCTGCTCACAAGTAGGGCTGCAACAACTAATCGATTAAATCGATTATAAAGATAGTTGGCGATTAATTTAGTCATCGATTCGTTGGATGTATAATGCGCATGCGCAGAGGCTAGGTGTTTTTTGTTGTTGTTTTTTTTACTTTTATTTATAAACTGCAACATTTACTTTTGTTGTTTTTTTTACTTTTATTTATAAACTGCAACATTTACAAACATCTGAGAAACAATAATCAAAATAATAGGGGTGTAACGGTAAGTGTATTCGTATCGAACCGTTTCGGTCCGGGGGTTTCGTTTCGGTGCGGAAGTGTACCGAACGAGTTTCCACACGGACATATTAAGTAGCGTACTGCACGTTGTGTAAACAATACTCAAAATGCCGGACATTTTAGGCGTTTATGAAACTCCGCCCTGACAGCCCCGCAAAAGATGACATGTCCGGTGAAAAGAGGACGTATGGTCAGTCTATACGTAGCATGTTAGCTGCTAGCATGTTAGCAAAAGAGGACTAGCAGCGATCGGTTTCACCGGTCCTGACCATACGTCCTCTTTTCACCGGATATGTCATCTTTTGCGGAGCTGTCAGACTTAGACTTAGACAAACTTTAATGATCCACAAGGGAAATTGTTCAACACAGTAGCTCAGTTACACTGATGGAAAGTGTAAGGATGGAAAGGACAATGCAGGTATAAATAGACTAATATAGCGATAAAAAATCTAACATATATACGAATATATACATATGTGTACAGAATAATATACATACAGATATATTATATTATGTCTATAAGATATATACAATATATACCAATGACCATGTACAATATTACAGTATATACAGTATATGTAACAGCAGCAGCATAAAATAGAGAGTAGATCAGCAGGAAATAGAAAATAGACATTATAAACAAAGAGAAGTAGCTCACATGTGAGGTGTCAGGTAATAGGCAGATGTCATCTATTGCTGTATGGCGAGTGATTATACAGCTGGATGGAGTGTGGAATGAAGGAGTTCTTGAATCGCACAGTGCGGGAAGGAAGTTGAAGGAGCCTGTTGGAGTATGAACTCCGCTGTCCCTTAATTGTCAGGTGGAGTGGGTGGGCAGGATTGTCCATGATGGCAAGCAGTTTTTCCAGTGTTCTCCTGTCCCTCACTGACACAAACGCCTCCAACTGCGTGCCAATAGTTTGGCCGGCTTTCCGGATCAGTTTATCAATCAGTCAGGGCGGAGTTTCTTAAATGCCTCAAATGTCCGGCATTTTGAGTTAGGGTTGCGTGTATTTTCAATGTACGTTCAGGGTTAAGAAGGTTAAAAACACAACAAATTGTGCGTGCAGCAGCATTCGTGAGGGAGGGGGAGAGACGAGAGAGTTGTGATAAATGCGCATGCGTCATCAGGCTCTGCTTTTTATCGATACATTTATCAGATTTAATTTTTTATTATCTATAGCAGGGGTGTCAAAAGTGTGCATTTTTGTAACATTTTCCTTGTTTTATTTGGCAAGTTGAAAGAACATGGCGCCAGTATGCTGTTTTTTTTCAATAAAATACTGGAAAGGATAGAAATGTAGTTTGTCTCTTTTATCCGATTATTAATCGATTATTCGAAGTAATAATCGACAGATTAATCGATTATCAAATTAATCGTTAGTTGCAGCCCTACTCACAAGTGTGTTTTTTTGTGCATAGGAACATTCTGAGTTTGTGCTTACTCATGATTTTATGCTAGAATCCACAAATTTTATAAATGAGGCCCCTGGTCTTCAGAAACCAGGACTTTAAATGTCATAATAATGTTTTTGCATACCTGCCGATAGTATTTGTCGTAAATGGGATTTCCACTGGAGAGCTGTAGAGAAAAAAAAGACACAATATTAAAAATAACAATTAAATACCGTATTTTTCGGACTATAAGGCACACCTAAAATCCTTTAATTTTCTCAAAAATCGACAGTGCGCTTCATTACCCGGTGCGCCTATTGTACAGAATAATTCTGGTTGTGCTTACCGACCTTGAAACAATGTTATTTGGTACATGGTGTAATGAGAAGTGTGACAAGTAGATGGTAGTCACTTATGAGAGATATGTGTAGACTGCAATATGACGCCAGTAAACAACATCAAAACTTTAAATGTTCCATTGAAAATAAAGAACATTACACACGGCACTCAAAAATCTGTCAAAATGTTGTAGTAAGACTATGAAGTCGCACCGCTTGATGAATTGTCAGCGCATTACGGCTACCGTGGTCAGAGATACAAGTATTATTAGTAATGTGTTTATAAGGACCGCAAAATGGCACCCGTTAGCAGACATATTATCTGGTGTTTTGTTTCACAATATTATGCAAAACCAACTTTTCTTACCTCTCTGGTACCTGCTGATGTGTATTTGAGAGCTGCATAAGTCCTGAAAATGTGCGCACGTCCACCACTGTGCCCGTGCCGATGCCGTAGTCGATAAGATTCTTCTTTTTGCTGTTGCCATTTCTAATATAAAAGTAGCGTACAGTTCTAACTTATATCTCGCTATGGAAGCACTAAAAACTACCAGTGTAGTGGGTTTACATAGCGGTAATTCACCCACGGAACTTTAGTTATTAGAGAGTTCCGGTCGGACGGTATTTCACGGGATACATTTCCGGCGTTGTTGCACTAGTGAGCCACGGATGAGTAGAGATGCTACTCTGTTGTCGATTTAAGTAAAGTCTGAATGGCATTTAAACAGTTAGTTCCATCTTCTGACACTTCAACTCCCGTCCTTGCACGCTACACCGCTACAACAAAGATGACGGGGAGAAGACACTGTCGAAGGTGAGCCCCGTAAGGAAGACTGTCCACAAAACGGCGCATCCTGAAGCGACTGTCAGAAAGCGACTTAAAGATGGTCTGTAAAACATAATCTATGCAACATTTTGACCAAGGAACCACCATTATCGCTATAACGCCAGAATGCACCCATTGGGGCGGTATAGCTCAGTTGGTAGAGCGGCCGTGCCAGCAATTTGAGGGTTGCAGGTTCGATCCCTGCTTCCGCCATCCTAGTCACTGCCGTTGTGTCCTTGGGTAAGACACTTTACCCACCTGCTCCCAGTGCCACCCACGCTGGTTTAAATGTAACTTAGATATTGGGTTTCACTATGTAAAGCGCTTTGAGTCACTAGAGAAAAAGCGCTATATAAATATAATTCACTTCACTTCACTTCACATTACATGTTATGTAGATCACAAGGAAGTGTTTTAAATTTAGAAGAAAAAAAAATCATAATATGACCCCTTAAATGCGCCTTATAATCCGGTGCACCGTTTGTATGAAAAAAGACCTGAATAAACCTGCTCATCGGCAGTGCGCCCTATGGTCCAGAAAATACGGTAACTTAAATTTAATGACTAAGCTAAATGTTCCATTCACTTAAAGGGAAACTGCACTTTTTGGGGGGAATTTTGCCTATTGTTCACAATCATTATGAGAGACAAGAAGACAAGTTTTTTTGACGCTTTCTAACATATAAAAACCGTCTCGTTGTAGGTGGCTAGCAAAGCAGCTAAAGGGAGCAATCAATTCTACCTCTAAATCACTTTTAAAAAATGCATTCAAAAACCATCAACAATACTTCATTTACATTCCGTAACCTGTATAATAACCACGCCGTAGTGACATTGTTATTGTAAGAGCGAACACTGAGGAACTCTTTTTCTATAATAGTAACACATCGGTGTGCTTCGGTATTAGCCGTAAAAGCTAACTACGGCAAGAGATAAGCTCGCTCCTCTGTTAGCACAAAACGCGTTTGGGCTTGTAAAGCTAACACTGCGATACGACACCAATTTGTACTGACTGAAAAACATGAACAATCATATTACAGTATCTGTTAAGTTGTAGCCCACATTTAATGTTTTGTTTGTACACAGCTGAGCTAGCCATTGATTGATTGAGATTGAGACTTTTATTAGTAGGTTGCACAGTGAAGTACATATTCCGTACAATTGACTACTAAATGGTAACACCCGAATAAGTTTTTCAATTTGTTTAAGTCGGGGTCCACTTAAATTGATTCATGATACAGATATATACTATCATATATACTATCATCATAATACAGTCATCACACAAGATAATCATCAGGGTGCATACATTGAATTATTTACATTATTTACAATTCGGGGTGTGGAGGGGGAAGGGGGGGGGGGGGGGTTTGGTTGTTATCATCAGTCATCAACAATTGAGAACAGAGAAATAGATATTGAAACAGTGTAGGTCTGACTTGGTAGGATATGTACAGCAAGTAAGGCTGAAACGACGCGTCGACGTAGTCGACGTCATCGGTTACGTAAATACATCGACACCGTTTTTGTGCGTCGACGCGCGGATATTTACGTCACACTACCGTCATGGCGGAGCGCAAAGCAGATGATGCGAGCGGTGCGAGCGAGGGAAAAAAAGCACGCCAAAAGTCGTCAAAAGTGTGGGAGTATTTCAATAAACGGCCTAATAATGTTGTAGCGGCGAACAGCTGTCTCGTCAGCAGACGCGCGAGCTCGCAACCGTGGTTGCTTAGCAACCAGCCAAACCCCACTTAATAAAATTATATTTTATCTTAGAGCACATCCGCATCCCTATTCACCTAGGCAACCCCAGGAAATGTATATAATTCGGCATTATTTCGGCCAGTCGGCTTATATGATCAGAGCCGATCAGTTTACGTTCACGCGCAGGTATAACTCCCGTCTCATCTGCTGGTGCGCGAGCCCGGTAATTAGACAGCTTTGTCAAATCAAGGAGTACAAAAGACGCCAGTGCAGACTGGAAAAAGGTTTAGTTCATTACAGATAACCAAGAGTTGTGCCAAAAGTGTACCAAAACCAAAAGCTGAACGGACAGCCGGTAAGATTTAATATTTCTCTTTGTGGGTGTGGCGCACCTGTTGCGCTGGTGAGATTGGGGGGGGGAGTTGTGGGCATGTAGCGTGCTTAGTCTGGAGGCTAAATACACACGGTGTTTTATGTAACTGTTGTTTAGTGTTGATATTATTTGCTTAGTTTGATAAATGTTGAGCAGTTTGCTTCATCAGGAGGGTGAAGTCGCTCAAGTTAAAGTGTTGGATTTAACTGTGTTGGATCATTGGCTGCTGGTGAGGGCATAGAAAAGGGGGCATTTTTCTACCAGTAGACAGCGTTTAAGATTGAGTGTTTCACTGCTAAATTAATAATATATTTATATTGAATATGGATTTTAAATATGTATCTAAATAGGTGGTTAATTGGTTAGGTA
Source organism: Nerophis lumbriciformis (assembly GCF_033978685.3). Classification (NCBI taxonomy): domain Eukaryota; kingdom Metazoa; phylum Chordata; class Actinopteri; order Syngnathiformes; family Syngnathidae; genus Nerophis; species Nerophis lumbriciformis. The sequence goes on from NC_084565.2 coordinate 18,259,268, forward strand.
TTTATGTATTTGCATATTGGGTTTTCTGTCGCATTTATCTATTGTGTTTCTGGGTTTAAATGTATTTTATATGCATCTTGGTGCATTTATGTTGAGACAATTTATTTAAAATCTGTTGTAATTTAAAGGGAAAAGATGTGTCCATTGTCTTGCACTTGTTTAATGGTTATGAGTTTGATAGCCTAATTAATAATTGTAAATTATGGGATTGATAACTGATTGATTTTTTACAGCATGTTAATCTTGTGGTGTTTTGTCCTTAAAGGGTTTTCACCTACTAAAGAAGCTAAAGGCTACTAAAGAAGCTAAAGGCTACTAAAGGCTACTAAAGACAGCTAATGACAGCTAAAGAAACTAAAGTCTACTAACACTGCTAAAGACTGCTAAAAAGACTAAAGAAGAAAAAAGAAGCTGTTTCTTGGTTGGAAAAACTGTTGCAAACTAAAGGAAAATAAAAGGAAAAAGTAACTACAGTCTGGTCTTTTGAGTGAAATCCAGAAGCCACATTCAGCATTGGTACATCCCTTCAAGTGTGGGATAAGCACAGCGAAAAAAGCAAAACACTTGACAGTTGTTGTATGCACACTGTGTCGAGCGGAAATGGCCTATCATAGCAGCACAACGGCTATGAACGAACATTTGAAAAGAAAACACCCGACAGCGTTCTTGCCATCACCATCAACTAGTCAATCGTCCGCGTGAGTATACGTTGTCATCATTACACAAAATCATGAATGTGTCATTTGTATCTGCGTTGTAAATTCATAAACTAAAACACTGTTTCGCTCTGAGAGGCGCGTTTGGCGTGCCTGTTCAGTGTTTACAAAGACGCGCTCCTCCTTAACGCTAACGTTAATTAGTTGTGCAAATACCTTTTACAACATTAACAGTTACATATACTATGTACAAACGAACAATTAACTTTCACTTTAATCATACTATCATTGTTGTGTTATTAAGCAAAATAAGCAATACTTTTACTTTTGTTGAAATGTTTACACTGTTACAGAATATTTCGTTTTGCACTCTTTTGTATTGGATGTTTATCTTTATTTTTGCACATTTTAAAGCAAAATAAGCAATACTTTTACTTTAGAAATGCTTATACTATTGCAGAATATTAAGATTTGCACTGGATGTTTACTTTTATATTTGCACATTAAAAAACAAATAAGCTACTTTTAATTGTGTTAAATGTTAAAAGTTTTAAATGTTTACATTGTTACAGAATATTTTGTCATGTTGTTGTCAATGTTGACTGAGTGGCCATACTTTTTTTTTTTGTAAATAAAAGTCATGCGTTTTGAAAAAACTGGCCTAGATTTATTTTTTCATCTTCATTTTAAATAAAAAAAATAATCGGTAAAAGGAAAAATAATCTATGGATTAATCGAAAAAAATAATCTATAGATTAACCGATTAATCGAAAAAATAATCTATAGATTAATCGATAGAAAAATAATCGTTAGCTGCAGCCTTAACAGCAAGTAGTGGACATAAAGAGAGAGAGAGAGATCAGAAAGCATAAGAAAAGTATCTACATTTGATTGTTTACATTTGATTATTAACAATCCGGGGAGGGTGTTAGTTTAGGGTTGAAGTTGCCTGGAGGTGTACATTTATTGCGGTTTTGAAGGAGGATAGAGATGCCCTTTCTTTTATACCTGTTGGGAGCGCATTCTACATTGATGTGGCATAGAAAGAGAATGAGTTAAGACCTTTGTTAGATGGGAATCTGGGTTTAAGATTATTAACAATCCGGGGAGGGTGTTAGTTTAGGGTTGAAGTTGCCTGGAGGTGTACATTTATTGCGGTTTTGAAGGAGGATAGAGATGCCCTTTCTTTTATACCTGTTGGGAGCGCATTCCACATTGATGTGGCATAGAAAGAGAATGAGTTAAGACCTTTGTTAGATGGGAATCTGCGTTTAACGTGGTTAGTGGAGCTCCCCCTGGTGTTGTGGTTATGGCGGTCATTAAGTATCGTTAAGGAAGTAGTTTGACATATACTTCGGTATCAGTGAGGTGTAGTGGATTTTATAGACTAGGCTCAGTGCAAGTTGTTTTACTCTGTCCTCCACCCTGAGCCAGCCCACTTTGGAGAAGTGGGTAGGAGTGAGGTGGGATCTGGGGTGGAGGTCTAGAAGTAATCTGACTAGCTTGTTCTGGGATGTTTGGAGTTAACAGTACAAACGCCAGACAGCGTTTGTACTGTAGTTGTAATAACACGCATGGTGTGTTGCGTGTATCATGATCGATATTAAAGTGACTCACTCACTCGAACAGTTGTTCGTCTGGTCCAGCTGGCTGGGGACGTTTTCTGTTGATTTTGGGCAAGTAATCCGTTTATGTCGAAATAGCTTGGCTTCAATATCCATATTTATAGCGTCAAAATCGCTTTCATTCCCCTCTCCCGGCTTCCGTCTGCTCCAACGTCTCACTCTTCCTTTGTGCTCGCTTCTATAAGCAGCAGTATAATTAGCTTCAAAAGTATAAGGTTGTAAATCCTCATTTGTCCAAAAATAGTCCTCTTCGTTGTTTGTTATCAAGTCTGCCATGATTAGAAAACACACTTGTGTTGGATTCCAGAAGTAGGAACACACATGTTGCCAGAAGTCAGACGTGCGCTGCTATGGAAATACAAATCAGTGCGCAAAATAAATCCGAACCGGAATTGATTAAAGTTATCAAAATACGGTAAATATTGAGCATATTACATATGGTTATGAATGTGTCTGTTACTACATTGTATATAGACTGGCAGTGTGTATACAAAACGGAGGGTTTTGAAGTTGTTTCAGAGGGCTTTGAAGACTACAACGTTGACTCCCATTACCCGCATCTTTCAAGCATTTTTTATCATCTGTAAAATCGTTAAAAAAATATCGGCCATGCATTCAATACTGTGTAATGCATCATACAATTCCAGTTGTTTCATTACAGCACAGAAAAGCAGTTGGAAGAAGCAGAGCTTATTTATTCCTACCCCTTGTCTTGTCATATAACAGTTTTAGCCCATTTCCTTGTTTTCTATTTGTAACAGAACAGTTAATAAATATACCATAAGTAAACAAGTTAATACATAATCATTATCTCATTTTTTTTCTTTTTAAAAAGGTCCAAGATCCATCCATCCATTTCCTACCGCTTGTCCTTTTCGGGGTCGTAGGGGGTGTTGGAGCCTATCTCAGCTGCATTCGGGCGGAAGGCGGGATACACCCTGGACAAGTTGCCACCTCATCACAGGGCCAACCCAGATAGACAGACAACATTCACACTCACACACTAGGGCCAATGTTTAGTGCTGCCAATCAACCTATCCCCAGGTGCATGTCTTTGTAGGTGGGAAGAAGCCGGAGTACCCGGAGGGAACCCACGGAGAACATGCAAACTCCACACAGAAAGATCCCGAGCCCGGGACTGAACTAGGGCTGCAACAACTAATCGATTAAAATCTATTATAAAAATAGTTGGCGGTTAATTTAGTCATCGATTCGTTGGATCTAGGCTATGCCATGCGCATGCCATCCCTTTTATTTTATTTATTTATTTTTTGTATTTATAAACTGCAACATGTACAAACAGCTGAGAAACAATAATCAAAATAAGTATGGTGCCAGTATGCTGTTTCTTTTCAATAAAAAAGGATAGAAATGTAGTTTGTCTCTTTTATACGATTATTAATCGATTAATCGAAGTAATAATCCACAGATTAATCGATTATCAAATTAATCATTAGTTGCAGCCCTAGATTGAACTCAGGAAAATAAGCAGGGGCGTCCATGAAAAAGATGTTGCTCCAAAACTTATATGTACCTTTAAGCATTTGTTAAGTCCAAAAACACTGCAGCAGCACATTTTTTGCTATCTATTGCGTTGGAGATTTCTTCCGTTATTTCGAGAATTCCATTGATGTTGAAATGTTGGCTCAGTATCCGTATTGGTTGTCTGTGAGTGTTTAATTTTTATTTTTGAATTTGTCTAACCTGTTTAACAATTTATCTATAATTTTTGAAAACTGTGGAAGTAAAGAAACGAGTTTATAGTTTGTAAACTGGTGTTTGTCTCCAGTCGTATAAATTGATACGACATTTGCTATTTTAATTTAATCTGGGAATTTGTCAGTGTGAAATGATAGGTTGCTGACATGTTAAAGGTTCTGAAATCTCTTAAATAACCCTTTATATCGTTTCCATATCAATTCCGTTACAATCAGTTGAGGTCTTGGATTTACATTTTTTCACAATATTGATTATTTCCTCTTTTGTCACACCTTTGAGGAACATCAAATGTATCAAATGTGATGAATATTTAATGGACCACAATGGAAACAAGCCTTTCGGCTTTTTGTGGCATCCATTTGCCTTTTTAAAGCATTACATGGATTCAATTATTTAAGATGTCAATAAACTTCTCAATCAATCAATCAATCGAGTGGGGATTTCTGTCTATAGTGTCATACAAGTCCTCAACTGACTAGTGATCTAGAATGTTTTACTCCAGATTTGGTCCAATGCTCACAAAGTACTTATTGAAGCTTTCAACTATTTGTTCATATTGCCATTTTTTACATTTCTGTTTGAGAAGTATTTAGGATAATCCTTAGCACCATTTTTAATAATACTATTTAACTCTATACCCATTGTTTATCACATGTTAAGTATTATATAAAACATTACTAGGGGTGTAACAACTGATCGATATATCGATCGATCGATATATATTACTAAAATCTAAGAAAATCGATCTGTGCTCAGCTGTTTGGCTTTCCAGAAGATATATATCGATCTAACATTGACTTAAAAGGTAAAGAAAAGAACATTGGCTTTGAGAACAGAACATTTTATATAGGGATGTCCGATAATGGCTTTTTGCCGATATCCGATATTCCGATATTGTCCAACTCTTTAATTACCGATACCGATATCAACCGATACCGATATCAACCGATATATGCAGTAGTGGAATTAACACATTAGTATGCCTAATTTGGACAACCAGGTATGGTGAAGATAAGGTACTTTTTTTTAAAAATTAATAAAATGAGATAAATCAATTAAAAACATTTTCTTGAATAAAAAAGAAAGTAAAACAACATAAAAACAGTTACATAGAAACTAGTAATTAATGAAAATTAGTAAAATTAACTGTTAAATGTTAGTACTATTAGTGGACCAGCAGCACGCACAATCATGTGTGCTTACGGACTGCATCCCTTGCAGACTGTATTGATATATATTGATATATAATGTAGGAACCAGAATATTAATAACAGAAAGAAACAACCCTTTTGTGTGAATGAGTGTGAATGAGTGTAAATGGGGGGAGGGGGGTTTTTTGGGTTGGTGCACTAATTGTAAGTGTATCTTGTGTTTTTTATTTTGATTTAATAAAAAAAATAAAAAATAAAATAAAATAAAATAAAAAACGATACCGATAATTAAAAAAACGATACCGATCATTTCCGATATTACATTTTAACGCATTTATCGGCCGATATTATCGGACATCTCTAATTTTATATAAAGTTGTTTTAGCACTTTTTAAATAATTACAGATCATAAACATTACGCAAAAAGATCCTAGTTGCTGTTCTCTAGAGGACGATATCGGCAAGGTGTCGCTGGACTTTTTGACCCAGCTACGTTAGAGTCCTTATCTGAGCTAGCATGCTATGCAACCCAGACGCTCGGACCGCTCCAGACGGGGACAACAGACAACCACAAGCCGAAATAAAAGCGCGGAAGACGGGTAGGAGATGACTATGGACTCCGTCCCGTGCATGGTTAGCAAAGGAAGGCTAACTCTTCCGGTTATACTACTGGCAAATGTTCAGTCTCTGGAAAATATGATGTAGGAATATTAACTTCAGCAGCAAGAAACAAGCAGGGTGCACAATATGATTTCTAACTCCTGCTCTGAAAATGTTTGAATATATTACTTTGTAGTTAAGGCCATTTTATCTGCCCAGAGAACAGCAATGTAATATTGTGAGTGTCGCGTGTATGATCCAAGAGGGTGCACTGAAGGAAATACATGACATGACCATAATCGGCATGAAAATACATATCCGGACGCTGCTGTAATTATCTTGGGTGACATTCCATCCATCCATCCATTTTCTACCGCTTATTCCCTTTGGGGTCGCGGGGGGCACAAGAATAACAGAACTTTAGGAAACTTCACTTACAGTGTCCAGTTTTTATTTCACAGTCACACTGGTTTAATTTTTTCCTAAAAAAATGCTGAATCGATTTCAGCTCACTGAATCGTTTCAGATTGTATCTTCTAAAACAAATTATGTCGTCCCCGAATCATAACAGTAACAACAAATTTTTAATTGAATTGAAGTAAAAAATTAATCATTATACCCCTGATTATTACATAAAATAGTTATATACCCTACAGCACAAAGTTAGGTAATTTTACCAGATTTAAGGGTTGAATTATAACTCTCTAAACTGAATTACAAGTTTGGATGTTTGTGTGACAATTATTTGTGCAGACTGTAACATTTAGAAGCATTTAAATCCTATCTTAAAAGTCATTTGTATACTCTAGCCTTTAAATAGACCCCTTTTTAGACCTATTGAGCTGCTGTTGGGTTGAGTTTTTTCTTGCCTTGATGTGGGATCTGAGCCGAGGATGTCGTTGTGGCTTGTGCAGTCCTTTGAGACATTTGTGATTAAGGGCTATATATAAGTTAATTTTGAATGATTGATTGATTATTCATAAATACAGTTTAACCAGATGTTTTTACGTTGTAGGTAATTTATTTTTTCACTTGTATGACAGATCCATCCATCCATCCATTTTTTACCGCTTGTCTCTTTCGGGGTCGCGGGGGGTGCTGGAGCCTATCTCAGCTGCATTCGGGCGACAGGCGGGATAAATCCTGGACAAGTCGCCACCTCATCGCAGGGCCAGAGACAGACAACATTCGCACTTACATTCACAAACTAGGGCCAATTTACTGATGCCAATCAACTTATCCCCAGGTGCATGTCTTTGGAGATGGGAGGAAGCCGGGGTACCCGGAAGGAACCCACGCAGTCACGGGGAGAACATGCAAACTCCACACAGAAAGACCCCGAGCCCAGACCTTTGTATTGTGAGGCATATATGCACTAACCCCTGTTCCACCGTGCTGCCCCTGTATGACAGATAAACAGTCAAAATATAAAGAATTGCCTGTACAAATAATCAAAATGTTGTAGGCCTTACTACTCTGCGAAAAACTGATTTTAAAAGCCATTTTTCGTGTAGTTTTCTGTTCACCCCAGACTGTTCAGTTTCTCACAGCAGAAAATAAAATCAATTAATTTTGCCTTTAAACATGAAGGACATAAGCTTAGCAGGTCAGAAAAATATGTTGTTCTTTAATTGTTTAAAGAAGATGCGCCGCATTGCACATCTCACACTTTAAAAACTCCTGGTGTTTCATGTAAAAGTTTCTATCTATCCAAAAAGTGTACAGTAATTCAAGCTGCGAGTAATAACTAAATGGACCCTTACGCCACTAAACTTCCCCACTTCCTCTTTAAGTATGTCTCACCGTCCACAGTGGGGGCGTAGAGGAAGACATTCAGAACTTCCTTTTTCATATAGCCCATGTGTTAATGTTCTCTAAAAATGAGCAGGTGGAGTGGGGAACAACATAACAGCTTGCAAATGCATTACAAAAAAAATGCCAAATGACTGCATGTCAGGCAAAAATTCTGCTGGATTTCAGTTGTGTTGAAGTCTAGAGATAACTGACTGCCCACACTTATCTCTCAATGACCAAGGCTGCTTTCTTGCTTTACATAATAGTATACCAGGAACTAATTGTCCGCTGCAACACAGAGTGCATTCAACATGATGTTAACTTACACAACACACTGCTCACATGTGGCTCATACAGCCAAAATGCACAGTGGACTCACTTATTAATGTTTAGTCCTTAACACAAGTTATTTTAGTTTTGCCAACAAATGGTATTGAAATTCAATTTTTTTTTGCAAAAAGCACATTTTTGTTAGCAAACATCTTTAAAAAGTCATAAACTTTAGCACAAATCAAATACACGCTACCGTGGTCCCCTTTAGCTAGCTCACCAAAGTTGAATAATATTTGTATAACTAGGGGTATAATGGTGCATGTATCCATGAATTGGCTTTTTTGTTACAGAACATTCATACTGTGCAGAGCTTTACCTAATGCCCACACAGAATACATGTATGATTGACAGGAAGCATAACTACAGCATGACAAAGTCACGCTTTTGCTTAGGCTAGCAATAATGCTAAGAAGAAGCAAGGGCTTGAAAAACCCTCTTCTGTCATCAAAGACTATTCAGGTTTGGGGACACATTGCTTTTGAAATATGTACGGACAAAGATAAGTGAATAAGACACAAGCAGTGTGATGGTGTTCTGTCTAGCCATGCATCCCATAAGATTTGTGCATTCCCTGTTACTGCGCATGAGTGTAGAACAATATATATATTTTCAATGCATTTGAAGAGAAACTCAAACTATTATACATTGTTTCATTTTTATTTGATTATTTGAACATTTGTGAATAGTGTTTAATAGTGAATTAGCCTCTAAAACTGCAATTTGTTTACCCTTCATTTTAGAAATATTTAAACCTGTTATTTACACAAAAGCTACATAGTTTTGTTTTGCACTTTGTTCTCTTACTGTACAAAAAGTGAACAGAACCGTGACTTAAAACCGAAGTATGTACCATGAGTGTGACGTACCATTACACCTTTTATCAACTTTCTTAGTGTTCTGAGTAATTGTTGAATTCCGACATTATTAGGAGTGTGACTAAGGTGTGTATGGGGCAAAGTTGGATAAGGACTTTGCTGTTTGTAAGAAGTGTCTCATGAAAATACTCACACAGTGTTCTTATTTGAAGTGGTAGGAGAATTGTTGATTTTTCCATTCAAATGCAAACTTTTTTGTAATATTTCGACTTTTTGATTTGATGTACTTGACACATGACATGTTTTCTGAATGAGTTATTGTTTATGCACTATTGCAGTTTGTACTCTGCTTAAATTGTGCTGCAAAATATCAAATATGAAATGTGTTTTATTCTTATGTTTTGTTTGAACCCTATCCAGAAGCTATTGTAGCCATATATCATATCGTACCATGTGGTAGCCTGAAATTATGCTTCTTTTTCATTTCAAATTACCACTAAAAAGCAAGCACTGACTACACTGAGCAGATATGTGTCATTTCAGGGGTGGAACGATTCATTTTAACAATAATTTGTTTCGATTTAACACCAATTCGTTTCGATAAGAACTTGTGGTTGCCAATTCGATTCAGGGACGATATTGTTTTTCAGAACGATATAATCGAAAATGGTTCAGTGAGTCTAAATCAATTAAGTAACTTTTTAGCAAAAAAAAATCAAAGTCCCAAAGTCTAACTGCACTTTTTGTGGAATGTTGCCTATCGTTCACAATCATTATGAGAGACAATAACACATTTTTGGGGGGGGATTTTAAAGATGATAAAACGCTTGGAAGATGCTGATAATAGGAGTCATCGTTGTAGCCTTCAAAGCCCTCTAAAACAACTTCAAAAATCTTATAGTAAGAGACACTTTCATAACAATATGTAACATGTACAATATTTACCGTATTTTGGTCATTTTAATCATTGCCAGCACTGATTTCTTCCGCATATTGATTTACGTTTCCATAGCAGCGCACTTCCAACTTCTGGCAACAAATGTGTGTCCTACTTCTGCAAACAAACGCGAGTGTTTTGTAATCATGGTAGACTTCGTAATAGACAACAAAGACGACTATTTTTGGACAAATGAGGATTAACAACCTTATCTTTTTGAAGTTAAACTACTGCTGGTAGAAGTGAGCACAAAGTAAGGGTGAGGCGTTGAAGCAGACGGAAGCCAAGAGAGTGAGATTGTCTTGACTCGAAGCTGTAAGTGTGGAACTTGAAGCCAGGCTATTTTGAAATAAATGGATTGCTTACCGAAATAAACTGGTAAAAACTTCCCCGGCCAGCTGGACCAAATGGACAACTGTCCATAGAGTGAGTCACACTTTAAATATTGATCATGATACACACAGCACACCATGCCAGTTAGTACAATTACAGTGCATACGCTGTCTGGCTAGCTTTGACAAACAAAACATTAAATGTGAGCTAATACTTTACAGATACTGTAATGATTGTTCACGTTTTTCAGTCAGTACAGATTGGTGTCCTATCGCAATGTGTTGTGCATTATAAACTCAAACGCGTTTTGTGCTGACGTAGAAGCTAGCTTATTTCTTTTCGTAGCTAGCTTTTAAGTTTGTTTTTTTACGGTAGCATGCTAATGTGTTAATATGCTAGAATTGTTACAATAACAATGTCGCTACAGCTTGATTATTTAACAGGTTACAGAACAAAAATGAAGGATTGTTGACGATTTAGACTGAGGTAGAATTGATTGCTCCCATTAGCTGCATTGCTAGTTACCAAGAAGAACCTAATTTTCAGAATGCAAAAAAAAAACAACTTTTGTCTTCTTGTCTCTCATAAGGACTGTGAACGATAGGCAAAATTCCCCAAAAAAGTGATTTCCCCTTTAACGTTTAATTAACGTCTTTATCATTAAAATATAAAATTCAAATAAACATAATAATATAAAATATCATTTGACCTGTTCAGTGGCCTTGTGGTTAGAGTGTCCGCTCTGAGACTGGAAAGTCGTGAGTTCAAACCCCGGCCGAGTCATACCAAAGACTTTAAAAATGGGACCCATTGCCTCCCTGCTTGGCACTCAGCATCAAGGGTTGGAATCGGGGGTTAAATCACCAAAATGATTCCGGAGAGCGGCCACCGCTACTGCTCACTGCTCCCCTCACCTCCCAGGGGGTGAACATGGGGATGGGTCAAATGCAGAGGATAATTTCACCACAACTAGTGTGCGTGTGACTATCGTTGGGACTTTAACTTTAAAAGGGCTAAACTTCATATACAGTGCATCCGGAAAGTATTCACAGCGCTTCGCCTTTTCCATATTTTGTTATATTACAGCCTCATTCCAAAATGGAATAAAAAGTGCTGTAAATACTTTCTGGATGGATCGAAAAGTCTGTCGTTCTTCAATGTTTTCCTTTTTTTAGTCCCAATAAGTTTGAGTCCATTTTAAAACGATCTTGAATCGATACTTATCTTCAAGAAGGAAAACTTGCAGAGTACAGATAGATGCGGTTAAATCTAAGGAATATAAATTGATATATCCAATACATCGTTACACTCCTAGTCATTTTAAACTGTTGATTAATTAGTTGGACATAAACATTGCACCACTTTTACAGCAATGAATCCACTCTCACTCTCAGCTTCTCTCTTGTGTTGTTATAGGCCAGTGGTTCTCAAATGGGGGTATGCGTACCTCTGGGGGTACTTGAAGGTATGCCAAGGGGTACGTGAGATTTTTTTTTAAATATTCTAAAAATAGCAACAATTCAAAAATCCTTTATAAATACATTTATTGAATTATACTTCAACAAAATATGAATGTAAGTCCATAAACTGAACATCAAATCAAGTAAGCTATTCCATTCATTACAATGCAACAATGCAATATTCAGTGTTGACAGCTAGATTTTTTGTGGACATGTTCTATAAATATTGATGTTAAAGATTTCTTTTTTTGTGAAGAAATGTTTAGAATTAAGTTCATGAATCCAGATGGATCTCTATTACAATCCCCAAAGAGGGCACTTTAAGTTGATGATTACTTCTATGTGTAGAAATCTTTATTTATAATTGAATCACTTGTTTATTTTTCAACAAGTTTTTAGTTATTTTTATATCTTTTTTTCCAAATAGTTCAAGAAAGACAACTACAAATGAGCAATGTGAATTGTGAATTGTGAATTACATTTATATAGCGCTTTTTCTCAAGTGACTCAAAGCGCTTTACAGAGTGAAACCAAATATCTAAGCTCCATTTAAACCAGTTTGGGTGGCACTGGGAGCAGGTGGGTAAAGTGTCTTGCCCAAGGACACAACGGCAGTGACTAGGATGGCGGAAGCTGGGATCGAACCTGCAACCCTCAAGTTGCTGGTACGGCCGCTCTACCAACCGAGCTTTACCGTCCCAAATATATATATATATATATATATATATATATATATATATATATATATATATATATATATATATATATATATATATATATATATATATATATATATATATATATATATATATATATATATATATATATACACACACACACACAACAGTGGTTCTTAACCTGGGTTTGATCAAACCCTAGGGGTTTGGTGAGTCGGGCTCAGGAGTTCGGCGGAGGTCAAAACCCACCCGACTCATCGTGTAAATACAAACTTCTCCCTATCGGCATATTACGGATACGGCAACAGCAGAAGTCAGACTGATTTGCAGGTGTGTTAATTTGTTGTGAGTTTATGCACTGTGTTGGTTTTGTTCTTTGAACAAGGTGATGTTCATGCACGGTTCATTTTGTGCACCAGTAAAAAAACATGGTAACACTTTAGTTTGGGGAACATATTCACCATTAAAGGCCTACTGAAATGCGATTTTCTTATTCAAACGGGGATAGCGGGTCCATTTTATGTGTCAAACTTGATCATTTAGCGATATTGCCATATTTTTGCTGAAAGGATTTAGTCGAAAACATCGACGAACGATAAAGTTTGCAACTTTTAGTCGCTGATAAAAAAGCCTTGCCTGTACCGGAAGTAGACGATATGCGGGTGACGTCACAGGTTGTGGAGTTCCTCACATCTGCACATTGTTTACAATCATGGCCACCAGCAGCGAGAGCGTTTCGGACCGAGAAAGCGACGACTTCCCCATTAATTTGAGCGAGGATGAAAGATTCGTGGATGGGGAAATTGAGAGTGAAGGACTAGAGGGCAGTGGGAGCGATTCAGATAGGGAAGATGCTGTGGGAGGCGGGTGGGACCTGATATTCAGCTGGGAATGACTAAAACAGTAAATAAACACAAGACATATATATACTCTATTAGCCACAACACAACCAGGCTTATATTTAATATGCCACAAATGAATCCCGCATAACAAACATCTCCCCCCTCCCGTCCATATAACCCACCAATACAACTCAAACACCTGCACAACACACTCAATCCCACAGCCCAAAGTACCGTTCACCTCCCCAAAGTTCATACAGCACATATATTTCCTCAAAGTTACGTACGTGACATGCACATAGCGGCACGCACGTACGGGCAAGCGATCAAATGTTTGGAAGCCGCAGCTGCATGCGTACTCACGGTACCGTGTCTGCGTATCCAACTCAAAGTCCTCCTGGTAAGAGTCTCTGTTGTCCCAGTTCTCCACAGGCCAATGGTAAAGCTTGACTGTCATCTTTCGGGAATGTAAACAATGAAACACCGGCTGTGTTATCCGGCACACCAGTCAAGGGGTGCATTCTACGGTGGGGGTGCGTTATCCAGCACAACACCTGCCGCAATACACCGCTTCCCACCTACAGCTTTCTTCTTTGCTGTCTCCATTGTTCATTGAACAAATTCCAAAATATTCACCAACACAGATGTCCAGAATACTATGGAATTTTGCGATGAAAACAAACGACTTAATAGCTGGCCACCATGCTGTCCCAAAATGTCCTCCACAATCCGTGACGTCACGCGCTGACGTCATCATACCGAGACGTTTTCAGCAGGATATTTCGCGCAAAATTTAAAATTGCACTTTAGTAAGCTAACCCGGCCGTATTGGCATGTGTTGCAATGTAAAGATTTCATCATTGACATATAAACTATCAGACTGCCTGGTCGGTAGTAGTGGATTTCAGTAGGCCTTTAATTACCGTAGTTGCTTATTAACATGCAAATTAGTAACATATTGGCTCTTAACTAGTCATTATTAAGTACTAATTAATGCCTTATTCGGCATGGCCTTATTATAACCCTAACCCTCTAACCCTGGCCCTAACCCTCTAACCCTAACCCGAACCCGAACCAAATAACTCTAAATGAAGTCTTTGTTACTTAGAATATGTTCCCCTAGTGTCCAAAAAACTCTCAATTAAGTCTTTGTTACTTAGAATATGTTCCCATAGTGTCCAAAAAACTCTAAATTAAGTCTTTGTTACTTAGAATATGTTCCCCATACTAAAGTGTTACCAAAAACATATAATAACTTTGTCTTGAATTTGAAAAAAAAGGAGGGTTCGGTGAATGCGCATATGAAACTGGTGGGGTTCGGTACCTCCAACAAGGTTAAGAACCACTGATATATATATATAAAATATACAATATATATATATATATATACATTATTTTGCACTGTTATACAATTTAATAAATCAGAAAGTGATGACATAGTGTTGTATTTTACTTCTTTATCTATTTTTTTCAACCAAAAATGCTTTGCTCTGATTAGGGGGTACTTGAATTTAAAAAATGTTCACAGGGGGTACAACACTGAAAAAAGGTTGCGAACCACTGTTATAGGCGACAGTGGCTCAGGTGACAAGTGTAACCTAGTACTGACACCTGCCTGCAAGATGATAAATAACGTATTACAATTTGTGCAGTCACTTGGACCAAAGTCATATGGGCGCCGATTTAGAAACCCTTCAAATAGGAACAATAAACAGGTTCCCGCTAAACTAAGCTGAATTAATTAAATTCACGTTATTCAGCAGAGGTGTTTACTGTCCAGAAAAATTACAAGTAATCCCAACCACAGCCACACATGTCAATATTAACGACAATTTAACAGCAAAGGTGGTAGAATTTTGAAACAACACAAAACCAAGCTTAGAAAGGTTACACTGCCTAACGTGAATATGATTAAAAAAATTAGTCAAGACGAGCCAACACTGCGCACAAACTATTAGTTTGCTAGCTAGCATGTTAGTTAGCTAGCTAGCTACGCCCTTACAGTCCCACAAGAGATTAGGCAGAAACTTTTCCCAGTCACCAGCTTGCACTGTCAACTCCCGCCACTAAAAACAGCTACATAGTCGACGTAAACGCTCGATTTATGCCGCCGGAGTCCACTTGGTTTGTCGGAGAGTACCCGAATTGGGAATGCGTTGGACGTGGAGCTGTGTCTGTGGTGTAAAGCCAGTGGTAAGAAAGTGTTACCTGAGTCAGAGTCAGAGAGGCGGCCATAGTCTTTCTGCTGCTGTCTTCACGTTGCCTGCCTGACACACACTCTCTCTCAGGCCGCCACAAAACCTGGAACTGGACCTCGCCTACAGGAAGGAATACATTCTAGAACCGAGGCCTTCAACTCATTATGGGAAGGCTGAGACGTTGCCTCACACCAGGGATTGTTGAGGCACTTAAAAGTAGTGTTTTGTGTCCCTGTTTTGGTCTTTTATTTATTTATTTATTTATTTTAGGAACAATACATATATTGCATGTATTTATTACATTAATACTATGTATACCAGTACCACCTCATAAAACACTTGACTTGGTACATGACATTAAAATACAGTAGCGTAGTAGGCCTAAATACTCATTAAAAAAAAAGGCAGAGGTTTTACAAGTAGAATATTTTTCCGCTGTAACATTACACACAGTTTGAACAGTGACATTGTGTTTAACGATAGGAAAATAAAACACATCAAGTGGTTCTTTGGTGTACCACTAGATGGAGCCTATGTACCTCTCATGCAGGGCTCCCCAAACTTTTTGGGTTAAAACAATTTGGCCGGGGCCGGGCTGTATATATATGTATATATATATATATATATATATATATATATATATATATATATATATATATACATCCATTTTCTACCGCTTGTCCCTTTTGTGGTCGCGGGGGGTGCTGGAGCCTATCTCAGCTGCATTCGGGCGGAAGGCGGGGTACACCCTGGACAAGTCGCTATCTCATCG
The DNA here is from genome assembly GCF_033978685.3 of Nerophis lumbriciformis. Classification (NCBI taxonomy): domain Eukaryota; kingdom Metazoa; phylum Chordata; class Actinopteri; order Syngnathiformes; family Syngnathidae; genus Nerophis; species Nerophis lumbriciformis. The sequence continues at coordinate 18,275,180 of NC_084565.2, forward strand.
CAGGGCCAACACAGATAGACAGACAACATTCACACTCACATTCACACACTTTGGAGGTGGGAGGAAGCCGGAGTACCCGGAGGGAACCCACGCAGTCACGGGGAGAACATGCAAACTCAACACAGAAAGATCCCGAGCCCAAGATTGAACCCAGGACTACTCGGGACCTTCGTATTGTGAGGCACATGCACTAACCCCTTTTCCACCGTGCTGCCTATATATATATATATATATATATATATATATATATATATATATATATATATATATATATATATATATATATATATATATATATATATATATATATATATATATATATATATATATATATATATATATATATATATATATATATATATATATATATATATATATATATATATATATATATATATATATATATATATATATATATACAAATATGCATATATATTTATATATATATACGGCGTGGCGAAGTTGGTAGAGTGGCCGTGCCAACAATCGGAGGGTTGCTGGTTACTGGGGTTCAATCCCCGCCTTCTACCATCCTAGTCATGTCCGTTGTGTCCTTGTGCAAGACACTTCACCCCTTGCTCCTGATGGCTGCTGGTTAGCGCCTTGTATGGCAGCTCCCAGTGTGTGTGAATGGGTGAATGTGGAAATACTGTCAAAGCGCTTTGAGTACCTTGAAGGTAGAAAAGCGCTATACAAGTATAACCCATTTATCATTTATATATATATATACACATACATATATATACATATATATTTGTACATATATATATATATATATACACACATATAAATATATATATATATATATATATATATATATATATATATATATACTATATATATATATATATATATATATAATGTATATATATTTATATACATATATATATATATATATGTACATATATATATATATATATATATATATATATATATACAGTATGTATGTATATATATATATATATATATATATATATATATATATATATATACATATATATATATATATATATATATATATATATATATTAGAGATGCGCGGTTTGCGGGCACAACCGCAGAGTCCGCGGATTATCCGCGGATCGGGCAGATGAAATTTAAAAAAATTTGATTTTATCCGCGGGTCGGGTCGGGCGGTTGAAAAAAAAAAAAAAAAAAAGATTTTAAATAGATTCAGGCGGGTGGCAGTTAAACCAATTCGGAAATATATATACATAGTTAAATGTTGTTACCCACATATGAAAAACGAGCAGGCACCTGCAGCATATGCCACAACAGAAGAAAAAAAAAAGAAGAAGAGATGGACACTTTTACGGAGCGGAGAAGGGACGCCTCGCCGGGGTCCGGGACCGAGGCCCCTTCCCCCGAGAGGGCCCCACCGGGAGCCGTAGCTGAGGCGATCCGCGAGAAGGGCCCGACGCACGTCCATGGTCCCCACCGCACCGACACCCCGCCTCGTCCGCCTTCGCCGCGGCCGGCGTCACGCGCAGCAGGTAAGCAGCTTACCTGCCCGCCACCCCCCTGGCCGGGGGCTCGTAACAGGGGTCACTCCGCGCGCAGTGCGCTCACGAAAGGGGTGGGGCTCACCCTGGTTGATAAAGACAGCAGGACGGTGGCCATGGAAGTCGGAACCCGCTAAGGAGTGTGTAACAACCCACCTGCCGAATCAACTAGCCCTGAAAATGGATGGCGCTGGAGCGTCGGGACCATACCCGGCCGTCGCCGGCAGCGAGACGCGCTTGGAGGTGCGCTCAGCGCGGCTCCCATATGATTGCGCACTGGTGTGCGTCTGGGTCGTGACAGCGTGGCACGCGAATGTCTGTGCTGCATTGGATCAGTCTCCTTTCTTTAACAGGCAAAAGCTTTATAACCTCACTAATGCCTTGCATCGTCTATATTAGATATATAACAACGGGCGGGTGCGGGCGGATGCGGTTCTGATTAAATGTTAGGTCGGGTGGATGGCGGATGGTTGACGACTTTCTGATGCGGTTGCGGATGAAATAATTGCCTATCCGCGCATCTCTAATATATATATATATTTATATATATATATATATGTGTGTGTGTGTGTGTGTCCTGGGCATGACGTTAAAGTGCATCCGGCAGTGGAGGCTCCTCTGTGGGGTCTTGGGGCACTAAGAGGTTAACCCCTTTACTACTGTACCCCAGGTGGCCCTTGGCAAAGGCCTAGTACCTGATTGCCCCCTAGCCAGGGATACGGTGAAGACCTCAACGGCGGAGCAGGCGGAAGACGGTAGATTTAAGAACTACCACAACGGCTGCAATGGCGAAAGAAGGCTGCAGCAGAAAAGGGTCCCCGGTCATCTTGGACTCCATGCCACTGGACCCTGACCCGATTCTGTCAAGGATCGCGCGGTGACTGTCGGTGCACCAGTCTCCCCACGTTGAACAAAGTCACGCACAGGCATCCTCCATAAAGGGATACACCCCTACCAGTAGGATCGTCATACTCGTTCGAGTGACCACCGATGACATGACATATATATATATTGTGGAGTCTCACTCAAGCACCGCCTGACAGGTAGGCACCTCACAGGGGAGGAGCCAGGGAATGGAGGCAGAGTGGAACAAGGAAGACAACGCCCCAGCCTTGGCCGCATCATCGAGGGGCGGTACATTCCCCTGTACCTGCTCAATCAGCCTGAAGTGCCACCAGCTGTGCGGCCAGGTGGGGCCCAGCCACAAACCCTACTTAACTCTGCCTCATTCAGGTCTGGCTCTCCTCTGTGTCAAGGCAGGTGCATCAGGCGGTAAGTGAGACATCCACTATTTCCCCACTAAAGACATTACTGATGAAATGTTTTACTTATGTTGTGTTTCTCTTGTTTGATAGGCAATGACCTTTGACCTTTAGAGAAGTGTGCTGTGTGAAGGACTGAGAGCCCCAGATGGGAGATATTTATGTTTATTAATGGACACTTTAAGTTTGCTGATTCCATACCCCGCCCTTCCTAAAAACACTTGTACAATAAATGCCCTTTTTGGCTTGCTGCAAAACCAATCCTGTGTCTTGGTGAGAATCAGGTACCACAATATATACAGTATATATGTATAGGTTGTGAGTTCAAGCCCCGGCCGAGTCATACAAAAGACTATAAAAATGGGACCCATTACCTCCCTGCTTGGCACTCAGCATCAAAGGTTGGAATTGGGGGTTAAATCACCAAAATGATTCCGGGCACGGCCACTGCTGCTGCTCACTGCTCCCTTCACCTCCCAGGGGTGATGGGTCAAATGCAGAGGATAATCTCACCATATATATATATATATATATATATATATATATATATATATATATATATATATTCCTCACGCACTAATTGACTGAAAGATGTCACGTTATCGATGGAAAAATGCATTTTTAGACAATATGATTTGCCTGAGCGGCGAGGAGACAGAGAGTAACAAGCGGTAGAAAATGGTTTAGAAAGGACAGAGTTAAAAAAATAATACTTTTAAAAATTAAAAAATATATATGTATTTTTTTTAAAGTTGGGACTTCCCGTGGGCCGGATTTTGGACACTGGCGGGCCGTACTTTGGAGACCCCTGCTCTAATGGGTGTGAAACTCATTTTAGCTCAGGGGCCGCATGGAGGAAAATCTGGGCACACTTTTAAAATTATGGCATTAAAACTAAAACAAAGACAACTTCAGTTTTCTTTGTCTTAGTTTGGCCAAAAATAGAACAAACACATTCTGAAAGTATTACAATAAAAATATAGAAAAAAATACTGGCAGCGGTAAAGTTTACATCCATGAAGGAAATAAGAAAGTGAATGAATGTTTATAACTAAATACATTTACATATGCTTAAAAATTAGTTTTCTTTTGTATTATCTTTGTTTATGAATTAAGTAACATTTATGACAACCTTTTTCCAAAACGCAATATAGAATGTGAGATTTAACAGGATAATGCATACATTTATCATTTGTTTTCAAAACGGTTACAAAAAAGTGGGACCCCAAAAATTTACTGTGGGACCCCATTTTTATAACTTGACGGGGTCCCCGGGACCCCATTTTGAAAATTCCTAGCGCCAACACTGATGGAGTATTGGTGCGTGCAAAACCGCAGCAGGCGGCTGTGGCCTGCGGGCCGGTTCTAATACTAATCAAATATCATCCCGCGGGTCTTGACTTTGACACCCCTGCTCTAATGGTGCAGATACTACAGTTATAGAAACACTGGTGTATACATTTGTTGCGTATAAGGTTTGTAGCCAGCAAGCTAAATTGCAACCTCAGTCCCTGTACCGCATTTCTAAAAGATACCCCATATAAAATAACTGTATTACTTGTGCAACACGCTACTATAGGGCTGACTGGCCCTGCAGCCTTGTAAGGATTATAATACATGCACATGTATATGAATGTAATACTTTTGGCAACCAGAAGTACATTTGGCTGTGCGTGCATAAAAGTCACAAACAACGAAAATGCAGTTCAAATATGTCAATAGTTAGATATCAAGAGATAATGTATTAATACTATTTTACAATTTACTTAGAGAATTGAATTATTTACTATGAATAACCAGGTGTTAACAATAAACAAAAAGACTCCATTGACAATTACAATTCAAAAGTGATATGCGATACCACTAGTTTGCTTTCCGATCCCAGTAACATTTAGGCTGGTATGTCTGCTAAAATTTTAAAAAGTTGTGTATTTCAAATACTGTCATAACATGTCTCATGGCACAAAGACTACAAGATAAGAGTTATTTATTTCAAACTCTGTATTATTTTGAGATGTGGTGTGAATAACACTATGGTCAAGCTAATAAAACAGGAT